>NC_064878.1:39546563-39551563 GCF_943734665.1 Anopheles aquasalis | reverse complement strand
GGTTTTTAACGTGGAGCGTGCGAACGCACCTTTTGTTGCTTCGTACCTACCTCGCTCTTCTCGGTCACTTTTCACGCCACTTTTCTTGTGATTGATAAGAAAAGTGTGCCCCGTTAGTCGATGATCTGCTGATCATACCACAAAATGGCGGGGAGAACTGAGCCGCAGGCAGATTCCAGGCAAACGCGACTCGACTGACGTCAATCTGGGCCCTCAGCGGGGGGGGCGAAAGCTTACAGTGCGCGGTAGTAGATAAGGATTAGCAGTTCTGTTTATTGTCCCGAAGCGTATGTTTCGTTACGGGCCGGGGGGTTTATTTTTAGTTGTTTGGCATACGGAATGACCTGACCGACGATGTTGCTGCAAAGAGGATGCTGCGCAACACATCAGAAGAGCGTTAATCGATTCGATCGAGTCGACCCGAACTAACACAACCACTGCCCTGGGTGTGCGTGTACGGAACAGCCTGCATTATCACTAGATCGAACCGCAATAACTGCCTTTTGCGGTAGAGATAAGCTGAGATCGTGACAAATCGAAAACGTGCCATTTGGTGGTTTGTGATGACCGCTACTAGCAGCTGCTGTTGAAGCTTATCACCAGCGGATGATCTCGTCCGAAGCGGTTCTCTTATCACCTTTTTGGCGCCTTCTCTATGCCCACTGCAAACTCAGGTGCCTGCCTGTGACCGCGGTGGGCGAGGGTAATGGAATCGAAAGCAAAATAGAATGCATCGCTGCCCCTTTTCACCGCAGCTCTTGGCAACATGAGGCATCGGAATGCCTGAAGGACGGTAGCAGGGCACTCTCGATGTGCCGGATGAATCATAGGCGCTTGTACTTTGCCCTTTGGTCAGAGATCATTCCGTGGTGCTCTCCAGGCGCAACTCCAGCCAAGCCGGCTGAAGTTTGAACGACCGTGGGTCGGAAACCGTAAACACTGGACTGGCCTGGCCCGGGGTGATGGTGGGCGGCGACTTACAATTTCAAACAAAGACGACAACAAATGCAAACGCGATCGAGCGCGGCGTGCCGTGCCCGATAAGCAGCGATGATGGCCACCAATGGTAATCTTGCCAGCACATTGCGCTCCAGTGCTTTCGCCTTTCTTGGTGCGTGCGTGCATGCAGCTGTTGCAGGAAGGGGAGATCAACTCCTGGTTGGTGATCAACAATGACTTTATGGAACCAGACCTTTTAATCCGTTGGCCAGCTGGAGCGGGAACGCAATGCACCCCCCCCCCCCCCCTAAAGACGTTTTAATGTTTCAATTCAATTCATTCGATTCACTTTCTTTGTTTTATCGCGCTCCGCGTGTAAACACACCACCGGCTAACCGGCCGGTTAGCGTACAACAATGTCTATCGCCGCGTTGCATCGATTGGAACGTACTACACGAGGAAGAAAGATCTATAATTTCCCAGTCTGTTCACATACGGTGTCTCGGGCGTCCCGTAAACCGGCTTCGGTACATTCGTGACATTGAGCAGCGCGAGTGTAATGGACGCGACACGGTGAGAGGTGAGCGTTGTTTGTGTCCCAGGGGGGTCGGATTGAGGGAGAAGATTAAAAATAACCTTCTTGGCAGGCGGACGTGAGTGAGCTCGCCGTAGTCAATACCGGCTTATATCCTTCTCTCCTCCTATGGTCTGGTGTTGTGCCCGGCGTTTGTTTTTGCGGGGGCTATATTTAAAAGCCTAGCTGCTCCACAACATACCAACCCACAACGCACCTTCCTCGTCTTATTCTCAGCGATCAGCAATGCGTTCACTATTGCATTGTAAATTGCATTCTGCATCAAAACAACGCGACTATGAATGTATATTTTTGCTGCTACGTGTACTAGTTAGCGAGTTGGCCTGCAGTCTTCGAGAGTGACGGAGTGGACCGGCTTCTTAAGGTGTGTAGGAGCGCATATGCTAATGGCTGGCAGGCGACAACAGTACAGCTGCGGTGTACTGGCCAAAGAATGCAGCACCACCGCACAGCTGTACGCAGCGAGTGAAGAGGTGTGAAGCAATGGGGCAGAATGTACGGAAGTGGAATGTGGTAAGGAATGCAGCCGCAATTCGATTTAATTCTATCTCATGGCACACATTTGAAACTCAATTAGATCGGCAGCTAATTTGCAGGTGTTGGCCATAAACGGTTTTTAATGGGCCCGCGGAGAGGTTAACGATCAAATGCTGTAGCATGATTGGTATTCCTTCCTTTTATTGGATTCAATTCCATGTCCACAACCTATGATGCTGCGCAGTCAAGATGGAAAATTAAATTCTTTCTACAACTAAATCTTATGATCATTCCATCAGGAAGTTCCGTCACCACTCCGCCAGGAAGTTTCTCGTATGGTTTCCAACTGCTCCGGTCAATCTTGAACTTCACCGCGGGTGGAAATGTCAACTGCAAGCATTGCGATATGTACAGCTGCAGCACGCACACCAGCCACAACCTTTCACAGTTGATTCACAGCAATTAATCAACCGTTCTCATCCATTTACAACAACCAGCGGAAAGAGCAAAGCCCGCTCGCGCCCCGCAAAATGGCGTTGAACGTGCGACGATGAAACGTGACACCTTATTCGGGTACAATACCCACCACGTCACCAACCCCTTGAGAGGGAGCGAGCTGAGAAATGTCAATAAAGTGCCACTTACCGGTGATACTACTATAACCAGCTGAATTAACTGTGTGCCCAGCGGCGTTTGCGTGATAACGAACGTGCCACACAAGAGCAGCAGCAGCAGCAGCAACAGTTGTGCTCTGTTGGTTCGAGAACAAACTTCCTGCCGTTTGTACACCGAGCCCTTTCCGCGCCAGCCCTTCCCAGATTGGGGACCACACTTCATCAAAAGCTAATATGTTTATCAGTTAAACCGGTATCGGAGCGATCGTAGCGAGGATGATGATGACTATTCACAGCGCCGATTGTGTTGTTGTGTGATGATCATAGTTTTATGACGCTGTTGAGTCACCTACAAAGGGAATAGAGCACACAAGCGCCAGCTTCGTGCCTCTGTTCCGCTTGCTCTCTGAAGCAGTACGGAACTAAAGCGGCTACTGCCGCAATTAGAACCAGCCATAACCGGTGGCAAAAGTCCGGCGTAAACCGGTTTCGCCGACCCCACAGCAACAATCGTGGAGCATGGAGCCGGCAGGCAGCAACGAAAACAAGTAAACAATCTGCATACCTTTCCTCCGCGCGCTCCGAATGATCACCGATTCCCGGAGCGGAGAACCTACCTTGACGACCACAGGGAATTATATCATGAAATGGCGAGCTGGCGATATTACACAAACGGACTGATCGTTGCCGCTGCACATTGCGGTCTTCATACGACATCAGAATGTTCCAGGGCGCTCGTAACCAACATATTCTGGCAATCCCCGAGGGGAGGCTCGACCCTTGGCGCCAGTCAGACGGCTAGCCAAGCAGTGGAGAATGCGACATTGGCACTCGTGGAAACCCACCAAGTGCACCGGCGACAAGGTTGTCCTGTAGGCAAGGACGCCCCGACACACGTTGCAGTGTTATGTCTAGTGTGCCCCAAAGGCCCCCCCAAAAGAGAGAGGGTGGCCTCTGGGTCTCTTGCGAATGGAGACAATCTCGCTGGGAGAGCGACGGGAGCGTGACTGACCTTGACATCAAACACCCTCAAGCCCGCCTTACTTTTCCCGAACGGCACACCACCAATCGATCAGCGTCCAGATGTGCAAAATGCTTTGAAGGAAAGGCGGACAAGTACTTCACACTCGCTACTAATTGGGTTACGAGGACCTCTTGTCGTCGGTGGGCTCTAGCTGTCCTTGCGTGAAGCCAAGGAACGCGTAACGTGGAAACATGTGAATTGATTTCCAGAACGCAGGTCGCAGAACAGAAAAAGCGGAATGCGACGGTCGTTGTTACGGTAAGCGGGTTGGCAGGATGCAACCGAAACCGGTAACCGGTTAGTCAACAGGTGGACGTGATGGTTCGTCTTTAAGCAAGGAGTCATTTGAAGGAGGAATTCGAAGTCAGTATTGTGTGTTGTTAAATGTTCTCGCTTAATGGCAGCTCAAAGACAGAACCGAGAAGAATGAAGACCATAGGTCAAAATGATGTTCCGTGAGTTAAACGCAGAGCTCTCCGGGGGGGAGGCAGACGATTCGGAAGAGCAAATCAAACACAGCACTGCACTCGTGCGGCTTGTTAACCTTTTCAGGATGTAGAGAAGCACTCTACAGCGCAGCGCTTGATCGTTTGCTTCGCTAAATGTGCTGTACAGAGGTCAAGAGGAGAGCGAACATCCTCTTCTTGCTTATTAGCTTCAAATCGAGCCCCCCGGGAGAGGGTTATCAAGCCTACATGGTGTAAAAATCCCGACGAATGTGGTTCCACCACAAAATGCCTGACAACTTGCCCCGCCGGAGAAGTCTCCGCGCTATCATGTGAGGAACGCAACAGCACGTCTCGTTTCTACGACCGGAATTCCCTGTGACCAGCACATACACCCGGGCCGGGAGGTTTTTACCCCAGCATTAACATACACCTTCGGGGCCCCCTGGGGGGGGGGGGGGGGGGGGGTAACGCTGGAATAAACCGGCTCAAGAGGTGATGATCGTCCACAACCGCGTCGTGCACAGTGTGGTTAATTCTCTCCATCGTGCTAATTAATATTTTATCATCGTACGAAGCGCTGGGGACTTTGCTGGCGAGGGACCGAGGTGGCGACCGTTTTGATGCCAGCGAGAAAATTAATCAAGAAAATAATGTCAACCAACGCGGGCCCCGGGAAGTTTGCTAGCCCGAGCGCTGGCCACTTCCTTGACAACCTTGTCGCATCTAAGGGAGCAACACCTGCGACACCACGACATGTTTTGCTCCGGTGTTGATCACACCGTTCGGCCTTCGAAGGATGGCCAGTGCTCGGCGGGGAATCCTGATTTCTTCATTCTCTCACGGACCGGAGAATGCAGCGGTGAGTAAAAACTCTAAACATCAGAGTTTAGTGCCGACGGAAC
>NC_064878.1:39401563-39541563 GCF_943734665.1 Anopheles aquasalis | reverse complement strand
CATCATCATGTACGCCCCGCCACGAGCCTCCAGACACAATAATGTAGGTCGGCGGAATAGTTAATCGTTTCGGGAAAATGGAAAGTAATTGAGGACCAAGGGAGGGATCGATAAACCAATCGTTTCCGCTGCAGTGACGATGACTCTATCAGATAAATGAACCTCTTAGCTACCAGCTGGAGTATTCCGCGAGCTCCGTACAAGAATAATGTACCAACAGAGAGTGTTACGAACATTTAACATAAGGTCTGCGAATTGTTGTAATAATAAGTGCATAATCTGCAGCACGGAAAATGTTCTAGAATTCCAGAAACATTTTTGTTCCTCTTCCTTTCCACCAGAACATGTTTTGCTAAAAAAAATCGAAGTGAAGTTATGTATTTTCCTGCGCATAACAAGCGCGATAAGGAGGGCACTCCTCTTTACGCCTGGCTATAACGGAAGCAATCTCTACTCACTATCAGTTGCCCTTCACCGCGGAGAGAGCGATTTACTGCAATCATCGGACTGAGGGAAGGACTGGAGCCAGTGGACTCCGCGCGCTGTCGCCGACCGGGCGTACCTGTTCCGTCCAGATCCGAAACACCGATGACCCCATGACTCTACAACATCTCTCATCCCCCCATAGGACAGACTGGTGCGTCGTAATAAATTCGGAATTGATAGCGAGCGGCATGTGCAGTGTATCTGCAAACGGACCCGATAGGGAGATCGTACGATCGTCGCGCCGGACTCAAAGTTGTTTAATGGAAAAGTACGCCACGTTCTTCGAAGGGTCCGGGGGCTAGTCGCTAGGTCGGTCGCACGCCGTTGTATACACGAGGTTCAAGATGCGGCGACGCAGGAAAACAAATCAATCAGTGTGTACTCTACCTCTCCTAGGCGGGGCGCACCATCTGGTAGTACAATCAGCGACGATGCGGCCTGTGAGATGACAACGACGACGATGGGCCGAGTAAACACATCCTACGCGGGGGGTGGTGTTTAGTGGATGCTGCACCATTCGCCATTACCCTTAGACAAGTCAAGACCGGGCACTGCTACTATTTCTGTGCAATTGAGTGACACTCAGGTCATTGAAACCATGTGTGTTTGCACAACAGAAGGGGGAGCGTGGTGGCATTTGTTTCGAAAACGCTTTTGTTAGCAAACATCTACGGCGATCGAGCGACGTTAATAAAAGATAAGAAAGGAATTCATCACTAAAGCAACGAACGCAACGCTTCCTCATAAACACACCGTACGCTACGTTGACGCATTTGTTGAATTTTAAATCGCATTCCAGCGAGGAAACTTCGTTAGATCATAAACTTTGCAAAACCTCCCGAGTTACCGAGTCCCGTGACCGCCGTTTTCTGTTGGCCGCGTTATATGCCCGATTCCCACATTCGTAATATGGTCCCACGGCCATTTTCCCGACCATTTCCGCTTGCCGTGGCGATTCCCGTGGCCATGACCGTTCCGGTGAACGATCGCAAGCGCGCCCGCATTCGCACTACCAGCATATAATGTTGCAAAAATGGACATTGCTCCCAGTCCTCTCCGCTTGCACACAAATGATTGCTAATGACATTAAACGAGGAAAGAATGTCCCTGAAGTGATTCATTCAGCCCAAAATTCATGAAACGAAAATCGGCGTTGCGAATGTTCATAAAATGGGGATTTAAAGATCGGTAAGATCATTATTTCTGATCATTAGCTGGTAGTTTCGCTTCGATGGACTCTCTCTCTCTCTCTCGCTGTCAGCCATCCGGAATTTGTCGCAGAGCTAAAGCTCAATCGTAGCTGAGATTAATGAGGGCCTAGCTTGGTCCACCAGCTTCCGCCTATCATCAATGACAGCTGGGTTTTGTGGCATTCACAGCCACGCTCTGTCCTTTGGATGATGAGGGTAGACTCTAGGAATGACAAATGGATGCGGGTGTAAGTAGTTAATCAGTCCTGGAAGTAGAGATGGATGACCTTATAGAGGCGATAATTGTGCTTCTGTTAATCAATTTTGCGCTTTACATTGAAACAAAACTGTAAGCTCCATTTCAGAGTTGGAAAGTGATGTTCCATATGTTGTCCAATGAAGGGAACTCTCTCCATTAGCGTGAAGACGATTTCCTCTTTCCGGTCTCTTTACCAACATTTTTCACTTGATGTCCCACGCAACATTTATTGCGCTTCTTGTCGATGTTTTCGTTACATTGGGGAGGAAATGTTGAATGAATTTCCACGACGAGTGTTTTGTATTCTTATAAACACATTAACCACTTTAGATCTTCACCATCGTCGTTTTCACAACACGTATCTCAAGTGAGCTGAAGTCCATTTGCAGAGCATGCAGCATACTTCGTCTAGTGCTTATGCTTTTCTTATGCCGTCCATCCATTTGGCAGCATGAAAAAGAAAAACAAACAACAATATGCACCCGGGAGTAAAAACATCAGAGCACCTATCCTCGACAGAACATTATGCAGCAGAGAGCTGCTGTAGAGGATGCAGTAGAGACACTGGCACAACAGCAGAGCCGTAAACAAACAATGGTTCTGTTTCATCGCCAGAGTTCAGTCAGTGTTGCGTTCCGGTAGGGGGTGTTTTTGGTCGTTCACCCAGAACGACAATCAGTGACCTCAATTCACATCACCAGACGTAACGTCCCCAACCGCCGCCTTTTCCATCCAAAAGCATGTGACATTTGCGCCCACTAAACGGCCAACACTCAATCGAGTGGAAAAGAGTCTCGCGAGACTCGCATCAGGGGCAGAGGCATCTGCACCGAGTAGCTACAAATCGCATTTAAGCACATTGTTTATGGATCCGCACGGTTCTGGCAGACGCATATTTTATGCTTCAGACTCCCATTCCCTTTTGGTGGTGGGGGATGAAAGAGGATTCTGGTGCGGGATGAGAAAGGTGGCCATGATATACGATACTTTCCCGCGATACAGAGAACGGAACAGAGGGACAAACTGTTCCCCTTCGTCTACTGTACTGCTATTCTATCCATTCACACTTACTCTTCTACTTTTCTCAAGTGTCCACATCCGGGGTACGGGGTGACAAACAGGAAACGTGTAGAGTGTGCGTAGCTCGTGCCTAGCGAGTGAGAACAACTCACCGCATTGTAGAGCGAACGAGCAATTTCTTCATTTACCAGATACATCTAGGAGATCTACATTTTGTATCATTTTCTAAATGAAGATGGACACATTCAAGGCCGTGCGCGCGTACGGAGTAAAGATTCTCGTGTTTTCTACGCTAAAGATACCAACGAAATGTTTGTGAGTCACAAATTGGCCAATCTTTTTGCTCCATTTTCGTCGCAAAACCAGAGCCATCCAAGCGCAGGGTAGAAGAAGCAACACCAAATAAGGAATTGAGTCCTCACGCTGAGGGCACTATTTTTAGCCGGAGCATTTCCCTCCCCGAACCGGCGACCTATCCTCGAACATTCCAAAAAAGGCGACAGACAACTCGAGGGGGAGCCGCGGGGGAGTGATGGGCGCCAGCGAAACCGTCTGGCGAAAGACGACGGCCAGGCCAGACTAGCAACTGGCTGTGGGCGTGGGTGTTGGCCAGCACAACGGGCCGGATGAGTCATCGCCATCGTCGATTCCAGGAATCGAAACACGTACAGAGCGGGGGGTATACGATTACACTTTCGCCGAATCCTACTCGCTCCTCGCGGTGGCCTCTCTCCTGAGGTAGGTCGCTCTCACGCGAGGTCAGAATGGACAGCGTAACACGTGTGCGGCGGCACGGTGCCAGGAATGAGAGCAAAAAGGATACCGGAGAATCCTTGACAATTCTCTCTCGTTCTCTTCGGTTGTGGCTTTCAACACACAAGTTCTCTCTCTCTCTCTCTCTCTCTCTCTCTCTACGCCACACTTCGTTGGGCGGGTATCGTAAAGTGACGCTATGCCGCCTTGAAGGAAAAAAAAGAAGGATCCAAATTAGATTCCGTATGCATCTTACCTCTTTGGCGCAGTGAAGTAACGTTTCAAAGAAACCGACAATCGGGGACCGACACTCTGATAACCGTGACAAGACACTGCTTCCGGGAAAAGCGACAGAATAATTCAATTAAGTTCTATAAAAGGACGCTCAGTTTCCTTAGTTTGCACAGCAGATCAAAGTTCACACAGTAATTTCACTCTACGGCTCGCTTTACACCTTTCGAAATGTTTTAAAATACACCACAATAGCAACTAAATAAACTGCACTCTGTTGTGCGTTCTAGAATGCAACCGGGATCATGTGGCAGATTGTGACCTCCAGAAACCAGACGGTTCCGACCGAAGTGAGAACGCCAAATCCAACTTCCACCCACGGACGCCTTTTTCTCTTTTTCCGAAAATCCCAGACACGTACAAGAAACACTTTCTTCTCAATTCACAATCACTTGGTTAATGGTGAAGATTCGGAAAAACACTTTTCACAATTTCATTCATTCACAGAGATCTCGCAGGAAAACTCCTCCACAATTCGGCTGCGCTACGGCTGTGACTGTACTGACGACGGACCGCCGAGCGCCATTCAAGCGAACCAACAACGAACGCATCAGCGCAACCCATGGAAAGCATACTTTTCCTCGAGACCAAAAAAAAAAGACCCATCTCGAACCGAGACCGAAGAGCGAGAAAATTGTGACACGCACACAGCCAGCGATACCGGGAAACCTTCACTCACACAGAGCACGGCTATGTTGGCCAAGCATAAAACCATGTCGAATGCGTGCATCCACGTCGGGTACCGTGTGCTTCCATCGTATGCACAGGCCCCCACGCTTCGGTTATGCTCGCTGGCAGACGTGTGCGTGCGTCTGTGGTTGCTGTGTGAGATGCAGCATAAACCGCCTGCTCTCTCGAGTGCGTTGGTTTTGCGCCTTTACCCCACGCGGCAGCCAGGCAGCAGCAGCAGCAGCATAATAACAACAGTCGATCCGAAGGGCCGAGAACATGAAGGCCAGCGACAAACCCAAGGATAGAGGCCACCAACGTAAGGACGTTGCGGAGATTGTATTCTCCGTGGTTCCCATTGTTTAATGAAAATCGAAATCGAATTCGTTCGAAAGTGGCGCGCCCATTCACTTTAACCATCTGGTAACGAGATGGAAGCTGGCATTTTGTACTGATTTGCCAGCGACTCGCTCGGAACACATCCATTCCATTCCATCCATCCATCCAACACCCACGGCGGCTTCTCCTAATCCCGCGGGAGAGGAAAACCTAATTGACGCCCCAGCACCCACAGCCGCGAACCGTGCATATAATTGCATTTCGATCGAAACCCGCGCGTGGGTCGTTCGATCCGTGGAGGGCGTTCGAGAAAGTGGACATGATTTATCTGCCTCAACCGCATCAAGCCGGTTACTGGTGCCGCCACCGCTGCTGGAAGTCGTGTGGGTTGGAAAACAAGACTCCGGATCGGGGAGGGAAAACTAATATGTTGTCGATTGGCAATACGTCTGTACGGACGTACGAACGTACAGATGGTGGATACCACGCGATGTGCGCGCTCGTTTTTCCAGTTGCCGGCAATTTGGTCGGCAACTGGGACAGGAACTGCGTGGGGTGACCGCCATAACTGATGAGGGGGGTCACGCTGGCGGTGTTTTTTTCTCCCTAGTGGCGTCCCCTTTTTGCAGGGATCCAACAGAGACTAATTGGTAGCGTGAGCGCAGAATGGAGTCTAGAGGGAAATGCAGTGGCTTCTCCATTTTTTTCCAATTAGTAGGTAAAGGAACCTTCGCGCATCGACGGTGTAATTGGGGAACCAGGATAAACAAGGTTTAAGGAAATATTTCCGGATGGGAGACCATGGGTATTCCTCTCCTGTACGTTGGTATGGGATTTTGTGGAATTAAATGGCAAAATAAGTGATTTTCTTAATCAAGAACAAAATTTTTACCAAAAAACACATTTAATACAGGTATAAAGTCTGAATTGGGAATAGAATAAAACATACTTGTCTAATTTTGGCCAATCATATTGTGATGGACTCTAGTAACAGGAGGAAGTCCTACGCCACAAATAACTTTGTAGCCAAAAACCATAAGCACCAGCAAGACCACCGTATGACAATTCATTTTAATAAAAATAGCATTGGACGAAAAACGACAAGTTATTGTTACCCAAGGTCTACCCAAGGGATTGACCATGTTGTGTTGGCGGCATTCAACGATTGTTAAGTAATCGTTGGGGAAAATAATGTAAAGGTTTTACCTTTCCTTAAGTACAATTTATATAACACAGAATAATCTGTCCGGCGTTCCTTAAAACGAAAAATTATAATCTTTGCTGTAGAATTTAACAAGTAAAAAGCATTTCCCAATCAGCAAGAAGGTGTTGCATAAAGCCAAGATCAAGCCAAGCCAAGAAAACAAATACACTCTGTCAAACAAGTCGATGGTGGTGAAGGAGGTGTTCAAAAACTGATAAGAAGTGTCTGAAAAACAGTAAGAAATTTGTGAATTGAAACTACGATTAAATAATTGTTGGACATTTACTGACAGTTCGACAAACAATTCTAAATTTGATTAAAACGAAGAGACAATAATTGATTGTGTATTTTCTGTAAAGAAATCATCATACACTTGTCACTTCTTGGGCCACCTGTTATTGAGCTAGATGAGATATGACACCTTCAACACAATTTAAAAAAACTGTAAACATGTGTTCCTAAAAGGTACCGTTACCGAGGATAACTTATCTCATCCCACTAGCATAATTGATTACCGCCACGTGCCAGTGAACAGTGACCTCGCTACCGACCGGAACAGTAATACGCAAAAGCATAAAAGCGGATCCTCACCGTGCCTGTTACCGCATCGATTCTTCCCTTTGATTGGCCAACTTATTACGCCTTTATTCGGTTACAACGCGACCTGCCGGTTGGCCCGGTGGCCCTCTGCCACCGGCACTCTGTCTGTGAGACCGTTTCTACACACAGCCAAAATTTGGCGGCTAAAGTCAAAAAAAGAGAACTTCATTTTTCCAACATTTTGGAAAAAATAATGGCAGATGGAGACAAATTTACATCTACGGTACGGCCTACACTGGAGTGCAGCATTATGTGTCTGCCGATCAGCTTAAAGCATATTATTTTTTAAAAAAAGCTGTTTGCAGGTGTGTTTAAAGTTATTTCGCGATGATTCTGTAGTTTTTCTGAAGTTCTTCTTTTCAAGCGTCCCTACACACACCATTATTTTTTTTATATGGAGCTTTTGACTTTTGCCGACAATTTTGACTTTTGCCGCCAAATTTTGGCTGTGTGTAGAAACTGTCTGACTCAATACCGCTGACTCAAGGCCCTTTAGCAGAACCAATACAGAGAGTTGGTAAACAAAAATCGCTGTTTACAACCGTGCTGGCTGTGTTTACTGCCACCATCTGTCCTAGTGCGTCCTTGAGGTCCAATGCCACCGTGATCAGCGAGTGATTCGAGTGAAGGAATGGGTCCCGGACAACACTAACTATGGGAAGACGAGCCGCGGCACACCGCCGCCGGTATATCCAAGGCACAGGGAAGGTCTACGTGCCGTTACGCACAGACGACGCACTTATCGATCGTTTCTGGGATTATGCTTCGTTGTTGTTGTTGTTGTTGTTGTTGTTGTCGAGGTTCTGCCACGCATAGTCCACGTGTCACGATTGTCGAGACGCGATGGCTAGAAACTCCCCGATTGTGGTGCCGGGCCCACCAGACATACAGAGCATCGGGACACTGCGCATGTCCACGCACACACCACAACACCTACTCCGAAGACCGAATGTCTGCATCCGATCCGGACACCAGAGAACACCAGAACACAGCCCGTTTTTGCTGCTCTCTTGCTCGCACTTTCTAGAACGGAATCGATGGAGTTCCTCCAGCGACCGACCGATAGGCGAACACCACGTGCCGGTCAATGACATTCGGGGCGGGCCGGTAGTAGTACCGGGATTTCGGCACCATGCGTACCCAGACGAGGGTGCGTATCGGTCGACGGGTGCGTACCTGCGTGTCGGAACCGTCGAGACGCGCGATGACCTTGACGCCATGTCTGTCAAACGACCTTCGGCACACTCTCGACTCTCGGTCAGCAATGAGTCATCAGAATATCAACACCCGGTGTGTCCCGGTTAATGCTGTTGGCGGTGTCCCATAGACATGACATAATGGTGATGATGATGGCGCCTAGACCATCCGCTATCACGGGGGAACTCCACTTCACGGATAGCGGACGATCTATTTTTGGCCCTAAAAACAAAACAATCTCTTCCATGACACGTGTCGGCAGTAACTGCGCTGGAAGATGCAAAAAAAAATCACAAAACAACCGAAGCAAAACATGTTCGCGATACGCGATGGACAGGTCACCATACCACCACATTGATTATCTGCAAGAGCGCAGGACGGTTGTCCAAAAAACACTCCTCCAACGGGGGGTCGTACGTGATAAGATTACAGTTGAACGACGACGACGACATCACTGACCGCGAGCCGAAAAAAGAGTAAATGAAAGGGTCACCCCCAAGAGGGCAATGGGGGATGTTTTTACGCCACCTTCAGTGATACGATAGGCCCCCATAGGGGGGGTCTACGTGCTGGTTGGCGTGTTATCCACGCACGCATTCTCCTTGGGAACTCACGCGTACAGATCGCTCGAGGCGGAGAAGCTCCTCGCGAGCTGGTGTTGTGTTGAGTGCCAGACGTGATCGCGAAGGGGAAAGTCGGACGATCGGTAGCTTTCGAAGCGTTACTAACGAGCGCTGATCGTTGCGCTGTCGTCACCGCTTGATCTCAGATCTCAATGCTATCCGTTGGTATGCCATTCAAGAGCCTCTGGTGGTGCTGCTGCTGCTAGTGCTCGAGCCAGAGAGTAAAACATCAAAACAAACATCCAGCCTCCATTCAGTGGTCGTCGCTGCAGTGGCCCTACATGGTTTGTGCTGAAGCTGCAGCACCAGTACTGACCACTAACCAACCAGTCAGCCTAGAAGAAGAGGAAGGAGGGTAGTACCGCTCTGCCTACGGAATGTGCTGTGTCCGATAGGTCGTGGCGATTGCTGAATGAATGCGCTACCAGTACTGCGAGTCAGTGCTGGAATGCAGCAAATGATCAAGCTGGTCTGCTGCTGGACCACAATTGTAGTCTTGAATAGGAAATGCGGCTTGGGGCCGTGCTAACCGAGCTTTCCAATGATTCCGTTGAAAGTTGGCATCAATTGGCAGAGGACATGATGAATTATGCTCCGTGATTATGAAGAGAATGGGCTGGCAGCGCAGCCAGTAAAATCTATGCGAAGAGCTAGATACAATCATTAGCACTGCTTAAGATGCTTTAAACCTACAAATAAAAAAACAGCATGTGCGAGTTAACTTGAGTTATAAAATCAATTTATGCTCGGATTAGTGGAACAGCAAAGGGAAAGATCTCAAAGTACCTTTATGTAACCATCCATTCCCTTCGATCGTAGCGTAATGATTCGTTCGTTCTCTCTCAAGGACTCTGAATCCGTTCTAGTCCACGGTTATCGGAACGGTAGCTAACCAATCACACGGCCACATCTTGGGCGTCTTGGAAGACATTCATTGTGTTCGTGGGATTTGCAGATTAATCTTTGCTCTCGCGGCAACAGCACCGCAACGGTTCGTTCCAGCAGAACGGATTACCTCATAAGGGCGCCGCCGTGGGCACAGGAAATCGTGGGTTGCAGCGTCATGCCGTTCCGCCTCCGGTTGGTGAGTGATTGGGTGGATGGGTCAGTTTGTGGCACCGCTACGATCGGCCCACGGACGAAAGCATCGGTCCGCTTAATCGGCCTTTGCTCTCGGCCCTCCTCCATGGGCAGGGAATTTGATAAGCAACTCTCTGCCATCGCCACCACTAGGTCGCTATGTTGTGCAGGCTTCACGGTCAGTCGGGTGGCGCACCCCAGGAACAAATTGCGTCAAATTGCTGCCCCATGGAGCGAGAGGCCAGAGCGACTGAGAGGGCCCCTTCCAATGGAGAAGAAAGGCAAGATATTGGCTTTATCGGTATCGCTCGCTCTGCCCAGGCGTACAGTTACAAGTTTCCCAGTGAATGTTAACCGATTGACGCAAACTAGAAACTGAATGATAAGAAGTCACGAAGTGCCGCAATCGTAAGTACGCTGTTCCGCTTTCAGCATCCGTCGTGTCTTTCGCTGACTTCAAAAGATCAAATGTAAACCACTTTTGCTGCTGCTGCTGCTGCTGCTGGTGCTGCTGCCGGTTGCAGCTGGGTAAACAGAATCATCAGCACGCGTGCTCCGCGCGAGCAGCAGCAACGATTGACCACGAACGGTTTTGTGTGAACAATAAAAGCGCCATAAAAAGCATTTAAACGCTCTCGCGTCGTATGGTGGGGCGTGGCCGCCCGGCAATCGATTGTGCGCTGGTATGTAGAGTGTAGGATATCAACCCTCAAAATGCAAGTCATGCTCGCTCACTCGACCGAGCATGAAATGCAAATCATTGCATTCCTTCACTTGCATGCGTCGACCGATTCGCCCGGTTCGGAGTGTCATAAGCACAAACGTCCTCCTCCTCCACCTTCTCCGCCGCCTGAGAGGCATTCTTCTGCTTGTGAATGGACCCTGGACATACACGGGACACATTCTGGTGATTTCCATGTCATCAAATCAATCATCTTCGTGGCGAAGGTGGTGAAGATAGAACGTAGCACCGCTCTTCCTCCCGCATGAGACACACCATCGCCATTGTTGCTGGGTTAGAAAAGGCATTTTGCAAATAAAACCATCCATTAGAGGACGTCGAGTGCCGGGTTCGCAGAAGACACGACGTGTTCATGGGTGTGTGCGTATCCGGCTTCATGGCGTCAGGAAGAACATCGAAATCCGACGACTGTTGTGTGTTGCGGCGCAATTTATGATCGAGCAAGTGACACTACACGAGCTGGTGCTTGTAAACCGGTGCACCGGCCCATGCAGATGCACCCGCAATGACGGGCAATGACCGATGGAACAGCGCGAACACGATGTGAGGGCAAATGTGCAGAAGGGTTATGAGACGATGAGACCGTTGAGTATTTTTTGTTCTTGTACATGTCTTGACTCTAGCAAAAAGTATGTTTCTACAAATGGTATTGTTCTCAAAAATTCATAGGCCACGCGTTTACTAACATACAATGCTAAGATAAATATGAACTTTTTTTTTGGTCACATCGTAATTGAAATGATCAATATTTGAGTTAAATATAGTAAGAAGCAATATGATACAAATTAATAAAGTACTGGATAATCTAAAGAGCATTTAGAACGTTTAATTCTAATAAGTGAACATGCACATTGCATGGAATGAATTAAAACCATGTTAAGAGATGTTTGTACAAACCGCGAGCTACATTACAGACAGACAGCTAGATCTGACTAGATAGCAAACTCAATAAGAAGAAATGAAATCCAATATCATTAGTTTGAATAAGGAAGTCAAAATAAAATGATGAAGAAAATAAAGCATGAGAATCAATCTTGCAACAATCATTCGAAACATAATGACATCAGTGAATTTTCATTAATGGTCACTGGCAATCTTTGAATGTAAAAGTATCAATTATTACATAACATAAAAAAGGCAACTTATTCTTAAGGTAGAAACGAAATACCGAATGCGTATTAACGTTCAACGAGTATAATAAACAATGGAACAGATGGCAATAAAGCATTGCAGAGCTGTTACACGACATGTTCCAAGTGTTATCACCAAAAGAGAATGTTTAGTGTGTAAGAATAGGGAAAACCAGAGTCATTCGTGTTGTTTGAATATTCATAGTTTTTAATGATTAAGGAATTCCCTAACAGAGCTGTGCAGGAACCTGGTTCAATACGCTTGGGCTTACGAGAAGGTTCGTAGAATGGTTTTGAACAACAGGATCGATACTTGGCAAATCGAACAAATCCCCCTGGAACACTTGTATCGACTTGTGGCGACAGTTGAATGTTTAAGAAAAGCAATAACTCATCCACAGCTCTCGGTGACCATTCGTTCGCCCATAGAACGAGCCATAAACCTATCTATTCCTCAGCAAACAAACACGTGAGTACCACTTGTGCACATAAACCAGCAATCTTATCGTGCACCTAGATGCAAGGGGCCTGGCGTATTTAATCCTTGCATTAGCACCCTTCACTAAACCGGTAAGTGCAACAGGGGAAAAGGGACAGGGAATTGACATTTCGCTGGTCAAGCTTACGGAGCCCACACGGAGAGAGAGCCTGGAAGATTATCATCCCCTGGTGGTATTTCGTATAGTACTACTACTTCGTCAATTTAAGACGCCATTTGTCGGCCAGTTGTAGCTGGATTGAACCGGTTCGACGGTGCAAATGCACTTACCGCTCTCTATGCAATGCAAACAGGCAAATCTCTTGGAAACTTGTTGCACTACTCGTTGTGTGCCGGGCCGCTAGAGTACTACGGGACGCTTTCCGGAAACAAACACAGCACACACATACCACGCACAGTACTCTTCCCGTTCCCAGTATTTGAAAGCAAACACATTTACAAGCGGCATTGCGAGTGAGATTGCGCAATTGATGCGCCATAGGAATGAAAGGAGTGCCGCTCGAATCCCGTCCCGTGTTTCTACGCGTGTTCAACGGTAGATCATTGAAAGCGATTCATTAGGAACGGCACAGGATTGGTTCTTCCACTCGAGCGTGACTCCGTAAAGGTGTCAGATTTCGAGTGTCACCGTAAAAATGAGGTGAGTCGATGAGCTCAAAACCAAGAACCATCGTTTCACAATCGTTTAAATCAAGCAGAAGAAGCTGATAACGCAAGAAGATTGCATTAAGATGCAATCTTACACCTCAAGACTTAACCGGAGCATCCGCTAGTTCTAACCGATCATTTCCAGTAACTGTGGACGGTAATCGAGCGCTGAATGTTAAATGTAGATCAATGCTTATGTTGTGTCTTGCCTATTCCGATCCGATCGAATGCTTGCTTAGTGGACTTGTTTATGCATCGAGCCTAAGGGTAGTGTCCGGAATCTAATTAGCACTTGACACCGAGTTAGAAGCAAACCGGTCATCGAACCGAACACGATAGCTAAAGTTCATCCATTAACCTATATCCGTTGGAACGCCGTACTTAGTAACTTATTGGTATGTCAACCACGAGCATATTATGCTTAACAGCTTCTCGTAGCGATGATAATAGCATAAATAAGGCCTTTGCTTAGTTGATCGACAATCAGAGGTGTTTTGTCGACGCTTACTGGGATTTGCATTGACTTGGCAGCGTTGATCCCGGAGGTCTCCACTTCAGAGCCGCGAATGACCTTCTCTATCGTCAAATTGAAGTGCAGCGGGCTTCATTACGGAATGCTTTACTGGGACATCTAAAAGGTGCCACTAGCATAAGACATGGCCCTTCTCCACCAGTGGAACGATACCGCATGACAAGTGCGCTTTGTTCTATCGGCCACGAGAGCATCCTTTGATTTATGATCGGTGATGATGCAACATGCCTCTCGCCGTGGTAGATCGAATCGTGACCGATAACGGAGATGCTCGATCGGTCCTTCAATCGCTCGTAATTGCCCACGACCTCCCCCGGTGGATGGTGGTGGAATCGTGATTGATGATCTGGCGGTGATGCATCTCCTGGCTCTTCCTGCTCCCGCCTAATCCGTGACATCGAAGAAGAAGCATCCTTTGCGGTGCTCATCAGACGACTTCCTGGTTTTTGCATAAGTACGCGCTTATCAACGCGGTGGCCCACTTTTTCGCGCGCGCCCGGGAACAAAGAGAAGGGAGAACGGAAAACTGATGACGGAGTTTGAGTTGTTGTCGAACTTACCCAATCCGTGGCCGTGTTGCACTCGGTGGAGATTTTCTCGCCCAACCTTGATTGCACAATGATCTGGGCCGACTTCATCGCCAGCTGGCGGATGAACTTTTCCAGGTTATTCCGATCCTGCACACTAATTTGGCTCGCCATCTCGCCAGGATCCGCTTTTTTCGCCTTCTTCTTCGAATCGAACGGCACCCAAACACGAAAATCACACAAAACGCTCCCGAGAAATCACTCGCACAGTTTTGCCTTTTCTCGTCGAATAAAGCTGCCCATCTCGGGGGAAACACTCGTTAAGTTGTAAACGCGTCTTTATGCACTCGTTTTCAATCGAATCGCACAATTTGGAACGTGGAAAACCGCGAGAAAACGTGAAAATCGTGAAAATCCACCCACAACAAACTCGAGAGAAAACACAGAGCTGTCAAAGCGTCCACATCGTCAGCAACCCCAGCTGACCAGGCTCCATAGTGAGAAGACGGTCAATGAGCTTGCCGCTATACACGCTGTTTCATAATGATAGTCTCACAATATTTTTTCGATCTTGCGCTCGAATAAAGCGCCCCAAAAATAATTAAAAATACTGTAAATGTTCCTTTCATCGTCAAAAGACGTATGCCTTTGAGTTTTGGAAAAAAATTAAAAATTTGGAGTGTATAGCGGCAAGCTCATTGTCCGTCTTCTCACTATGGAGCCTGTCGAGCGGGCCTGTTTGAAATGGCCGTTACTTACCGTCCACGCAGCAAAAGAGTGTGAAATTTATAAGAGCGAGTTTTGCCCGATGCCACCACCCGCGGTGGTGTAGTGGTTAGCAGAGCCGCTTTTGAGCCGCTGATCAATGGTTCGATTCTCTGCCATATTATTTTTCAAGGGGGGGGGGGCATTTTGCGTGCCCACGCTTTTCATGCGATTTTTGCAATTTTGGCGCACAGCTCTGTACTAACTGCGCTCTACTTCAAGCCTTTATTAATAAAGCTGTGTTGTGCGTTCTGTGCTAACAGTGCTAACAATGTACAGCGACGGTGAAGAGGACCCCCACCGCTTTTTTTAAAGAACTGAAAATGAAATGACGTGAACGCGGTACAATTGGATCGCGGTGCATTTGGAGGTACAAATGGCTGCTATGCACCTCAACCCATGTTCCAGTGAAAATTTTGCTCTCGAGAGACACAGGATCACCAATCAGTATCATCAGTATCAGTAAGTTCATTTACGGAATGCAGCACTCGCATATTGGCTACGATTCGCAACACATCTTACTTATTTGCCACATCTTTTGATTTTTCTTCAAACAAGCTCGCACACCTCTTAACGATAACGACGACGGTGACGAAATTGTCGGTCTGGCCATAAACCATGCTGGTAAGTTTGTTTTTTTTATTTAATTTTTTTTATTATTATTATTAATTTACTTGTCTAACTGCTCTTCGCTTTACATCTTTTTCTATCCAACTTGCTCTTTCTTTCTTTTTTCTTTCCAACTCTCCCAAAACAGATTGAGTTTTATTGACCCAACAACTGCACAAATGAAAAGAGTTGCTAGGTTTGTTCTTGAGGAACTAAGAAAAGCTATTTTTTTGTAAACCATTATATTTCCTCTATTTCTTCGAGGAAATCCATCTTGGAAATACTTCCTACGCTAAGACAAAGCCACTTGATTCTTCTTCAAAAACTCGATATTGAAGCCTTTATCGGTTAAAGTTAAGGTTAACAATAAGTAGGATGCAAATCCGTTGAATCCGGTGGCGAACACATTTGCACTCAGAATACACTTTAACAATTGATCAATGATCTTCAGGAAAGTGTCTCTCGAATATCTGTCACCAAATTGTCGCTTGGCGCGTCCGAATCCCGAATGGAATTCTGTTTGCAGGTGTCACCAAAGAAGATCTTGCAGCTGATGATTCACAAATAAACACAACAGCTACAAAGAACGGGCCCTTCCCCCAAACTCGTTAGTGAGCTCTAGGGATGCTCCATCCTACAGACCGACCTGTCTGCTAGATAACACATCGGTCAAGAAGGCCCTGGTTTACTTTATAAAGAGTGTCTCTAACATCAGCTGATGGCTCGATAACAAACAAACTTTTTTAGGTCTTTTGTCATGTTTTAACATTATTCAGCCACTGAACTCCTTTTTATTAAATGTTTTGTAGTCACTTCTTCAGAAGCGTTACCAAAACATCAATAACTCCGACAGTTTAGAGACAACTCGTGATTTTTGTATCAGAGGCACACTTAATAAATAAAACCACCGGTACCGGGACTGTTAGAACAGAGTAAAATCCGATTCGTTAAGGGGGGACTTCGGTATTTAATTTTTATTTGTGACACATGTTTTTAACATTTTTCCCTGAAAACTGATCGTTTCAAGAGTATTGTGTAAAAGTTTTGGATCAATCTAGGAAAAACGGACAAAGATACAGGTTTTTGAAAATCCGCGTTTCATACAAGGCTCCATGCAGCTCGCTACTTTGAAGAGCGTTTCCCTAAACCAACGTTTTCAAAGTCGGTGTCCATCGTACCGTAAAAACTACCGGGCCGTTCGTTTTGAAACTTTTTACACATAATTCGTACACTTTTTGCCAGGTAACCCCGTCGAGACATCATTAAATTTATTTATACTTTTTTTTAAACTAATCTGTAAAGTTCGTTTTTTATGGCAGAATCGCAAAAAGCATCACTTTTCCAACTTCAAAAATCGAAAAATTGTAATATCAACAAAAACTCTCCGGGGCTATCTAGATAAACTTATAATCTTTCTAACGAGTATCGATTTGGATTTTTCTAATGAACCGTCACGCAGCTACGATGGGCACCAGAAAAAGTGTCTTTTCGAAGACACGACTGCCTAAATTTGATGGCATGGATTAATTTTTCAATGAATGTGGCTCAAAACAATACCAAATATTCTTCAAAAGTTGTAGATAATTATGTCATTTACTTGAAAAAATACAGTTGAATGGTTACGTCACAAAAAATCGTTAAAAACGGGCCTTTTTTTGGCCCGAAAATACCGAAATCGCCCCTTAAACCAGAAGCACAGTTTCTCTCATTTGCATTGGTTTACAAATAAAATCATGAAGGAGAACCATCATGTACGGCGATCTTACTTCACTTGTTTATAGGAATCTGTAGTACCACGTTGACTTGATTGTCCCACGGTACTATTTACGAACTCCACAATATATTTTCCCGAAACTGCTTTAATTTTCCGTTGCAGAATATGTTATATTAGCTTAAACCGTTTGATTGTTTCACCTCAGCAAGAAGTGTGTCCAAAATCTAAGACCAACCGTGCTTAAGCATGGCTAAAAGCTGACCCGTGGCATCAGAGAGGGAGCATTTAGTTGGTGTGGTTTTAATCTGGTGGTTCTGTTGGTTTTAATACAGACCTGGGACACTAGCTGGCCAAAGCAGTTGTCCGAGCCGCTTGTAAACGATGAGATTTCCTGCATCTACCATATGGTCTCACCTTTAAGTGGCCGCACGTGGCACTCATTCCATTGGTAAACCTTCTTACTTTCCCTCATTTATTACCCTTAGTTTAAAATTACCTCCTATATAAATGCAAGCACATATCCTGTTTCCTAGGGTATGTTTTTTCATAAGAAACTGCAATCTTATCGCATAAGTTTCGTGAAATAAAATCGTTCCACTGCTATCGATAGCACTGCTTCACTGCTCCATTGTGGTAAATTTATTTCATGGTTCGCTTGTTGTGCACTGGGAAAGGATCAGAGTCCTGCTGTCCGTGTTCCCAGTACATTTCCGTAGGAATCAAACAAGAAGCAGTATGAGCAGTGTCTTGCTGTTTGGTAAGCATTGATTCACCAAGCTGTTCAAGTCCAATGATTCATGCTCCACAGCCTGCCCATACACCACGTGGTGTAATAACTGTACAGCATTTGCAGAAACAGGAAAGCCTCAAGAGTAAAATGGCCTGAAGTCCGTTATTGTTCAATACATTTTCCAGTCACACTCGATCAACCATACGAATGCGCAACAATGCAATAAACAGTATTGGCACCATATGGAACTACAACCAGAATTGAAATACGGTGCATTTACTCTCTCTCCCCCTCGCGCCTCTCCAAGATGCCCGCAGCATCCCGTGAATGGATAAATAATATAGATCGCTTGTAGAACAGCGCACAATTCCGGGCGCTTCTGGTAAGATCGATGGAGCGCCTATCACGCTGTAAATCTTCTGCGGCCAACACTCGTGCCACGTTCTTCCGTCCATTTTTTTTTCTTCTCCCCTCACTGCCAACCACGCGAACACGATTCCGCTTTCATAAATATGCTAATCGTTGTCGCGCAATGTCGGTGCGGTCGGCAGCCATTAGAGCGCCCGCCCCGATGACTCGTTCGCGGGCCTTCCCTCGGAAAAGAAGCTGGAAAATTTACTGCCCTCAATTTTTGGCCAATACCTCAGCATCTCCCCGCCACGCTCCCTGGCACCCAAATAACCGAAAAGAGTTAATAAAATCCGTCCAATATTTTATGCCCCATCCCCCTGTGCTGGTGCTTTGGTGTTAAGCGACCGCTGGACGCACAAATTATTGCCCATGAATCATTGGGCCACTTGCTGGCCGTGTGTGGGAGCTGTCCGGGCGATCGCGATCAGCCAATTGTCCTTCGGTTGCGAATCGATGTTTTCACAAGATTAGCAAAACGGCCAAAACCCCGACCGGACCACCCGGGCCAGAAGGGCCGACGACCACCGACGAAGAGCGCCGCAAACCATTGGCCAATTATTTCAATGATCGATCGAGTGTCACCTCGTTCTGTGCGAGAGAATTGAAGCGAAGAAAATTCCTTCTCTCCGCTGCGTATTCCCTCAAACACCTGCAACACCAACCGCTAGAATTCCATTCCGAAAAACCATCCAACTCGTCTTCCTCGTTGGCGTTCAACAAAAGAACGAGAATGTGCGTGCACCACATCTGTAACCCGATACCACCGGTGGGGGGACGGAAACAGAAACGACCTATCATGCCGATGGCTGATCGCCATAAAATATGGCGTCAGCCCGAGGTGTGACATAATTTTTCGGGCCAACTCATAAACCCTCCCTCCCCTCCGGCCTCCCCGGTGGTGCGCGTTTGATCTCATCTAGCGACCACACGAACGAACTGCCGAACGAACGAATAGAAAAGTCCGGAATTTGTTTTGTGTCCGGACTGGACACCCCTTTTCTGGACAACCAACACCTTCCACTGGATTAACGATCGACACATGCTCCGGAGGGGGGGGACGTGTGCGTAACAGGTAGCAGATCGCTCCACTGTATGTCCGGACAACACAGAAATGATGGCCACAAAAACCAATGGCCACACGCAGCAGGTGTGACGCAGTGCTAGTGCGCTGTCCGTCCGCTATCAGCACGCGTCGAGACAATATGGAGAATGCATTTCTCTTTCCCCGACCACGCGATCTCGATCGCTCGCCAGAATGATCACGCAACTCGATCTCGGGTGCTCGAACGCATCTCGCCGCCACCCCAGGAATCGTCACGAATCGTCCCCCTGGGCGGGGGGGACGGCTTAGGAGCGTGGCCACCGCCACCAGCTAGGCAGCCGGCCAGTGGGTGTCGAAATGAAAATCTATGCTCAAATGGTTCCGTCCACGGCGATCACCCCGTCAGTCGTCTTTGGTGCGTGATCGCGATCGGTTCGTGCTCTGCTCGTGCGACCCAAGAACTCCCCAGTGCGTGCTCTCGTTTCCCTTCCCCGTTTGATTAGGAACTAGATATTCTCGTTGGAGGCAGTCGAAGCCGAAACAAGGATTGCGATTGAGTCGCACCATCTGGTGAACTCATTTGGCAAATACTTAACCGAACGGGGGACCGGGACCGGGAGTTGATGATGATTTTTGCACATTTTCTGCGCGCAAATCCGCAGGCAAGCGAATCGCATTAACATTCCGCACAAACCATGCATGCGCTCGTGGTGATGTGTGATTAGATCATTGGTTCTTGGAGAAACCGCTCCGTGCCGCTGCCAAGTGTGATCGCAAAGTGAGGCTTTACTCATCGATCGGTGTAGTGTGTGATTTCGGTTCAGTGGCGGTCTGTCTATCTGTCTGTGGTCTATTGCCTACTAGTTTACCAGGGAACCATCCCCTAAACGGTTGTTAATTCGTTTATGGAGTAGTGAAAGTACGAAAATAACTAACAGCCCGTCAGAATCGGTATCGAAAGAAGCTTCAGCTGCAATCGTTCTAGGACAACGGTACCGCAGTACAGAATGGAGAGAAGAGGACGAAGGGCACCGATGGGCAATGGCCACAGCTGCCGGGTGGTGGTTGCCATTATTTTCGTCCTATCGACAACCGGTAAGTAGCTTCGGAATGGCCATTCTACGTTTCGATTTTAGGTTTTACTGTTTTGTAACCGGGCGGGTCCGGGAAAGTGTACCGTCGGTTGCCATTTTGTTTTATGGCCATTCGCTTCGAGAGGTGTGCGTGGAGGTGGTTTGAAGGTGTCGTAAATTGTTCAACTCCTTCCTTCGCACACACTAAGCTTGAATGAATGGGAAAAGTCTAAATACCGCACACCGTGTGGTTGGAAATTCCACAATCCAGACACAGATTCGAGGATCGAAACGGTGCAATACGGTGCGTACTGTGCGCTCATCAACGATTTGTACCTCCCGCTTCCCTTCGATACAGATACGGACCCTCAGTGGACCTCAGGGTAGTGATTGACATTTATGGCGCTACCGGAATTGTCGCCTCGTTTCGTGCACGTCGTCTACCATGACGTCACTGAGCGCTGAGGACCATTAGCTGAAGTACCAATTATGTTAATTACATGATCCGAAACGCGTGTGTGCGCTCTAATCATCGAGCGCCGTGCCGCCATTCGTTCGATCTCCATTCGAAGCTGAAGACTGAAGCGATGCAACCCACCGATAATCGGATGCCCGGCAATCCGGAGTGCACTCTCGGTTCTGGTGCTTTCCCGTTTTCGTCTTCAGCACCTGTTCTTATAGAGGAAGGGGGGGGGGGGGGGGGGGGCAGCGTAGTCTGCAGCGAGCGCAGAAGCGCGCGCGTCGCGTGAAGCAGATAAAAATAAAAGTTTATGTTAAATTTATGTGGTCGTAGGTGTTGTTGCATCGACCTGGCGTTGGACGTGGCCCAGCAGAGCAGAGAACAGACAGCGGAGCCAATGATTGGTAAATGATTGTTAATTTGTCCCTTCACGGACTCGGACGAACTCGGTTGTGGCTGTGTCGCTTGGTCGCTTGGTGATGAAAAGTGACAAATCTAACATTAGCCAGCAGTCGATTTCGTCGTCGAGATCGAACTCTTTCCGAGCGAACCCCAACCACACGAGCGCGCCACGCGTTGTTTCTGGTTGTGGTTTTGGGCGAAAAGATTTTTCTCTACATTTGAGTCACGCTACATTCTTCGTTTGGCATTTCTTTTTACGAAAACAATCTACAAAACATTGTTGACGGTCAACTGAATGGCCAAGCGAACTGGTACAAGGGCTGTAACAATAATGGTTAATTTTCTAAAAGTGTTTTCTTTTTGTTGTTGCAAAGTCTCGTGACTTGCGCTTCGTTTCGTTTCGTTCCGTTTTTTTTTGAGGCGAAGCAAAACGGATTTTCGGTTCCGTTCTGATCGCGGCCAGGAGACACAATTGCTCTGGCTCTTCAGGTTCACTTAAGAGACCCCACGGGGCAGCTCTACCTTGTCCTCAGCGCTCAGCTTTCCGTGTTCCACGTATTGACTTTTGCGATACAAGACCGTTAAGAAGGGCGAAAAGAGGGAACGAAACCATTGTGTCATCACGTGTCATGCGACGACCGGGCTCCGGGTCCAGAAGGAAAATCATTTTTCATCGTCCCACCTCCCCGGTGCTGCTCTCCTTTCCACATGGAGTTCAGTGGTACTTTGCTCAAGACAAGTGCACTTCCAGTCCCTTCTTTCGCCGCTTTCGAACGAAAGGACCTTTCAGAAGGGAGAAGAGGCAGCACGGAATAGGGAATTCAATATATTATTAGTAGCGTCCATTCGGTTTCTGGTTCTCGGATGGTGGTATCGATCGAGTGAATCGTGTATCATCGGGAAACGATAATATTTTCCCGGTCCCGGTCAAATGGTTCAATGAAAGTGTCCCTTCCAGGAGACCACGTGTCCTTTCGCTGGGAAAGGGATGCTGGAGGGCTTTCTTTTCCAGAGAGCATCGTTTCCCGTCGGTTCGCGTTCTTTTCGAGTCCGATTGGTCACAAGGATGAACGTCAAAGGCTAATGGAAGGTCGAGGAGTGCTTCCCGAGCGCGTGCGTTCATGTTTTAACAATTCACCGTGACCGTAAAATGTTTTTCTAATGTCGCTTCGTACAAGCCAACTGCTTAAAGTGTGGTCCCAAGCGAGCATGTTTTAAGTAATTGGCCACCGAACCAAAGGAGGAATGGTTTTTCCGACTCAAAATGCGTTCCGCGAACATGGCAGCAACACATTAAACGGGATTCAGCCAGGATTCGGCACGGGAATAAGGATTTATGTGTCCTTCCACCACCACCACCTCTGGTCGATGGGATGTCTAACGTTTGTACACTTCCCAAGATTCGCTCACGAAAGGCCCCGGGTGCTGTACTGTAGCAAATCTTAATTCCGTTTCATCATCTGCATTAGCTTCTTAAACTGCTTCGCACACAAAACGATGATTTTGCGGACGATTCTCGGTGCCGGTGGTGGTTTTTTTTCGAAAGTTTTTATCTTTCTGCGTAATTTATGACTCACCGCGACGCGCACCGTGGTGTGGTGGTTGTGCAATGTGCACCACGCACCAGGTTGTTGCTTTTGTGTCCGAGCATTTTTACTTCGACATTTGTTTACACTTCTTCTCCCTTGGGTCGCCTTTTTTGCCTCCCTCCATGGGCACGGAGGATGAGCTTTACTGCAAATTGGAAAAAGGCAAATGAAGCCCAGCTTCGTTGGTCGTTGGTCAAACCAGCGCTCGAGGGGTTAGCCCGTGGAATGGCTGCTGGTGTTGTGGCTGATGAAGATGTATGAGGGCAGGTAGTTGTTTCCACGGGGGCGGAGAGGGGATTGGACGCTCCGGATGCTCCCGTTCCCGGTGCGTCAGGTGAACGACGGGTCGCTTTTTCAAATTAAAATTATCTTTTATCCATGATAAGTGGGAGCATGATTAACCATAATGATGCCCCATTCGTCAGCGGAGCGGAGGGTGCGCATCCTGGAAGATGAAAATGCTGCCTTGTTAGCGAGCGTGGGAGGAATTTTCCTTTCGACTTTCTGCCACTTTTTCGGTTGGAAAAATGTAAAGAGAAACGAACCACACAAGAACCGCAGAAAAAAAAGGTTTTGAAGGTTTCACCGAGGGAGTTGCGGTGAGTTATAGTTTTGGGCAACAAAGGGAGCGTTCAGGGATATTCGAGCGTTGCTGTCCGTTCAACATCATTTCTCCTGAAATGAAGAAAAGTACAAAGTCATTGGTGCTCTATTGTTGTAAAAGATTATGCAGCTAAGGGTTGGCCTTTCAGTTTTTAGAAATAGAATGGATGTAGATGGAAAACCATTCAAAATTGTTTTATTGTACAGAATTGTCCTGACTGTCTTCTGTAATGTAACGTTGGGCAAGGATATTTGGAACTTCATTTAATCATAAAATTTGAATCAATGGTATAGTCAAAAACTTAAATCCGGCTTGCGAAAACATTGTTGAAAATCCTTCATTTAATTATTTATCATTATGACTCATCATTTCAATCAGGAGTGCTTCTGTAATCATTTGGATACGCGTATGATTCGTGCGTACACATTCGATTAGCTACACCAAGAATTAATTGTGTTCGTGCATGTGGGGCTAGTATACACGTAAATAATGATTCAGATAAGAGGCTATCTCTGATATCTCTTTGGGACGAAATATCAAATCATTCATTTTTGTTGTCTAAACTAGACATTCGTTTGAACGCAATGGAAGAAAAAAAATCACACAACAATTTCGTACAATCTCTTCATTTTTGTGATTGTTGTACAACAGAAGAACTGAGCTACATTATTTAAAGCTTGCACATTTTAATAACCTCCGTGTTTTTAAATATTTTTTTAAAAGAATTTCGGACAATTCTTTGGCTAATTGGCACACAGATCAAGAACGACAAATGATCCAATTATTTTAGATCAAAGGCAACGCTAATTCTTCCTTATTTCAACCATCGATAAATCAGAGAAATTCATAAATGATTTCGAAAATTATTAAATAGTAAGATTATACTTCTTTCAAAAACGATTTTTATAGTGTCGTAACGGTTCAAAAGATATTTTTAGCTTGAGGCAATCAGAAATGGCCAATATTTTTGGTAAATCGAAGGAAATCGTGATGGTCTAGCAATAATTAGACACATTTCATGCATTATGAACTTTGAAAAATCATATTGATGGTAAAAAAAGTCAAAGCAAAGACCAATTTGGATTTCAACAACAATATTTGCAAGATAGCTTTCGATCAATTTCAACCACACACTTTCTTGAAAACAAGATTGAATTAACATTGAAAAACAACCTTTTTACTATAAAAAAATTTTTTTTTACGAAAACAAACAAATAAAGAATGTAAAGTGATCGATGTTGAACTTTAAATTAACCCCACCATGGAGCTTAAAACTTGAGACTGCTTCAGTTTACATTAGTTTTCCCGAACGATTTGTAACCCCAGAATCAGCGCAAAACCAACAGAGAAAGAGATTGTGCAAATGGTTTCAATCAGCAGCAGCTATCGGTAACCGCGGTATCAATTCCGGATCAGCCGAATCTCATGTAACTCCATCTCTGAACTGCAGACCCCGCTGCTGCTGCTGCTGCTGCTGCACACACTGTCTAATGAATTATGTGTTCCAATGAATTCCAAACAGAGCAAAAAGCTTCATGAACTGCGTGGCAAGCCAATTGATCACCCGCTCGGTGAACTGATAAAAACGAACCTCCGACCTCCGTTTGTAACTAGCAACGCGTGCGCGACTTGTGCGGGGGGAGACTCCACTCCATCAGCGAGCGGAAAGCTACTTCAAAGTCGATTTTTCAATAAGTAGATTCGCAAATCTACTCCTCCCTTTAGGGGGGGGGGCGGGGGCGAAAGGGGACGACACACCAGCTGAGCAAACATTGGCGATAAGTTTTGCGGCAGGAGCAGTGTTTTACGGCCCCAAGTTTCTTGTCTACCCCGACTGCCAGCTCGTAAATTATCGTCGAAAGTTGGCTCCTCCTCGGGGAAGTGATTACTTACAGAAGCGCCACGAGATTTTTCCGCGAGTTCCCCCACCCCCGGGCGGTGCGGATTCGGATGCGTTTCGCTCGTTCGCACATTCCCAACATACCCATGCACGTCATGCAGCTCTGGAGGCGTTTTTTTTTTAAAGAAAAACCAACCAACCAACCAAGTTTGCCAACATCTGCCCGGATTAGACAGCAAAAACCGCAAACGTACAAGTTGCTACTTCAACCGGGGATGGACGGAGAGCGAAGAGTGCATAAAAACAGTGAGAAGAGGGAGAGAGAGTGAGGGTAAGGAAAAATGATGCGGCCTGTTCCAGTTCCAGCTGCAGCTTCTTTCCTATAGAGTGAATAGAGGGCATCGTCGACCACTTCCTTTGGACCACTTGGGCGACCGGGGGCCGGGTTAACCAAAGCCAAGTCAGGCCCATAAACCAGCAACCGTTTGTCGTGTTTTGCAAAAGAAACCAAAGAGACGGAGAGACAGATAGAGAGAGAGAGAGAGAGAGAGAGAGAGAGAGAGAGAGAGAGAGAGAGAGAACTTGCTCGCTGTGCGCGGAAGTTGCTCAAGTTGTGCTCCTAGTTCCGGTCCGGACTTCTAGCTCCATCCGGCCACCGGGTGCAAAGGGAAAAGGTGGAGGAGGAGGAGGAAAATTTAAATGAAATACATGCTCCGTCGGTTTGATAAATAGCGAGACGAGAATGGGCGAGTGAAGAGTGAAGCACTCTCTCTCTCGGTTGGTCGTCGCTGCACCGGGAAAAGGCTACATTATGAAAACGGAAATCGTTGCAGGAAAGGGAAGAAGGACGACCGGCGGAAAACGGTTCTTGGCAGTCAAGATGGACCATTTGCTGACCAGTTTTGCTGACCATTTGCCGGGCCGCTGGATGGTAGAAACGTTTTGCATCGTGCATTTGTTATGTTGTTGTTGCTGCTGATGCTTCTGCACTCTGGTCGTAACAATGTAACGAGAACGAGTAGATGTGTTGTGCGTCACTCGCTTTGTGTTTGTCTGATAATTAAATGTGGTTTTAATTTGCATGTAATAAATAGGGGTTTATCCCGTTGAAAAATGTTTTCCTTCGTCCCTGGGGGCGGGCTGGACACCACGAAACCGCGAGCAATCCTGCTTGTGGTTGTGGTTGTACAGTCCTTCCAGCAAGGGAGCACGGTTGCAGTTCATCATCGGGACCTAACACGAGATGTTACTCGTCGAGTTGTAGCTTTGAGTGGTGAGTGAAAAGTGTTCTACAAACAAAAAAAAAAGCCACCAAAGAAAGGTGCACGTAAGGTCGGTGGCCAGAAGAAGATGGATGCTTTGTGGTTGAACGTGCAGCATAAACAGCCTCCTCTTCCCCGCTGGCCAACATGGAAGGTGAGCTTTAGAAAGGAAAATCATGTTCACGCTTCCTTGCACCACCAGCAAGCACCGGATGTTACCGAGGGGCGAACCACGGAACTGCAGCAACGGCAGTAGTGCACCCAGTGCGAGCAGCAGTGCAGCCGGTCACTGCGCCATGGGAGTTGATATTCCATTTATGTGCGATCCCTTCATTTACTCTTCATCCTTTTGCGGTTTTTTGGGTTCATTTTTTGTTTGTTTTGCGATGCGCGGTTTCGTAACCAAAACCAAACAGTGGTTTGTGGTCGCTTACAGGCCCCGCGCATGTCTGAATGGCCAGAGGGAACGTCATTGTTCCGCCACAGGGACCCCTTGGTGGACACCACTCTGTTTGCCTTTTTCCTGTTCTTTTTTTCGCTGGGAGTCAACTTTGGCGTCCATTTGGTGGAGCAGCAACGAGGGGTGGAACAGCAATTAAAATCATTTCGCGCTCCATGTCTTCGCGATGTTGCGATGACTTATTCATTTCATACAGCACTCCAGTGCACCATCGGAGAGACATTTCTGTTGGAAATGGTTTTTTCTGTGGTCAACCGTTTCACAAATAAAAGTTGTTCCAAGGGAGGATTATGGACCTTAACTCGAGTTTCTGGGGCTGAGCTTGTGTTTCTGTTGCTTAGCGAGGATCTTACGCGAGATGAGAACAATAATAATGAGCACAGCCGGGTGAGTAGAGATGGGTTTTTTGGGTAAGCTTTTAACTCCCGCATAATGAGACATTTTTGGAGAGCGAAACGAAATGTAACAGAAAAAAAAAACAGTGAAATACGATGCACTGGTTCCAGGAAATACGACCACGTGTGGTCTTCATCGTCGTCAACCAGCCTCGTGGCTTGTGGTTCCGAAATGCGCACTCAACGGTGGTCGGTGGACAGACTGACTAGATTTTCGTCGTGACGCACGACATGGCCTTTGTTTTAGCCGCCATTTCACCCCCGAAAGCACTATCATTTATGAGGATTAAAACGATACCGGGAAACGGACGCCACGGCACCACGACCCAGCTCTGAAGTCTCAAGGATGCTAAGAACATTGCCGTCGTCGCCACCGCCAAGCCGCTTACAGCAAAACGGTCCTCGGGCCGCGAGGGTCGAAATGGCACTGCGCAATCAAGTCGAGGCTTTTCCTGCGATTGACGTAAGCGCAGTAAGCGGCAAATGATGACGGCGATGAGGATGGAAAATCGCTAGATTATGCAGCGTGTGCTGTGCTGTGATCGTGCTGCCGAGCTGCTGGGAAGCATAAACGGAGCCTACGGCGAAATGTGGCCGGCAGCAGGAACCGGGCATTAATAATTCGTGTGGCAACCACTCCGAGCGGCGGTGGCGGCGGTCCCGGGATTCGGCGCCGTTCGAGCCCCTTCATTTATGACGTTCATGTGTGACGACGGGGTTTTGGCGATTGACCGAGCTAAACCGAGCTTCGATTTGCTTGGGAATGGTGGATTCGGTTTGAAGTGAGCATAAAGTGGGATGGATCGCATAGCGAATGTTGAATGGGATTCCATTCAGCCCGTTGGGGGTTTGTAGATGAAAACTTGAAGAGGCTTGAAACCATTCATGCAAAGAGATATTTAGGGGAATTCCCTATACGGTTCAATTCGGTGTAGTTTCTATTTGCCGAATTTCATTCATCATTAATAATTACTTCATCATTAGATTGAGAAATGCTTCCAGCAAGTGTAAGTTAAGGGGGGCTTCGGTAATTTCTGGTCAAAAAAAGACTCATTTTTGAGGATGTTTCGTGACGCAACTATTCCCCTTTATTTTTTCAAGTGAATGGCATATTAAACTACAACTTTTGAAGAATATTTTGTTGTATATTTGGGGAAAATTTATCTAAAACTTCATCCATAACATCAAATTTATGAAGGTGCGTCTGCGAAGAGGTACTTTTTCCGGTGCCCATTGTAGCTGCGTGATGGGGCATCAGAAAAATAGAAACCAATATTCTTTTGAAAGATTATAAGTTTATCCAGGTAGCCCCGTTGAGTTTTTGTTGAAAATCCTTTTTTTCGATTTAAGGCAGATTTTTGAAGTTGGAAAAGTGATGCTTTTTGTGATTTTGTCTGAAGAAAGGAGCTGATAATTGTTTAAAAAAATGTATGAACAATTTCTTTGAAATCTCGATGGCAAAACCTAGCAAAAAGTCCACAGATTATGTGTTAAAAATTTCGAATCGATCTGTTCCGTAGTTTTTACAGTACGATAGGCACCGACTTGGAAAACGTTGGTTTTGGGAAACGCTTTTCAAAGTAGTGAGCCGCATGGAGCCTTGTATGAAGCGCGGATTTTCAAATATCTGTATCTTTGTCAGTTTTTCCTAAATTTATAAAACAATTTTACACAATGTTCTTGAAAGGGTTCAAAATTCAGGTTAAAATGTTAAAAATATGTGTCGCAAAAAAAAAAAACGAAGCCCCCTTTACATATGGAAAATTTTAAAAAATCAGTTCGATTATTCAGTTCTACAACATATCAATTTTAATCAAACCATGTTCCCTTATTATCACTTAGCTTTTAAAGCTAATTTCAGAGGCACAATTGATTGATTGATTGTTATCATCTATTGAACTGGCAAGCCATTTGATTTCATTTCACTAATCCACTCAATTACTGATCAGCTAGTTAGATAGGGTAGTTGATAATCTAGGAATCCGATTCAACATGCATGCGCGATACGAAATGGCTGCATTGAATAAAGTCGTCCTAGATCCCCGTGCTGATCCTGTGCATTAAAGGATTTTCTTTGTGCAGATTGTACCATAAATGATTAGAATTGTCGTTTCACATCACACATACGAATTTGAATGTTGGTGTGGATGTTGTGAGAAAGAACAAAACATTTCTCTAGGAAGAGGACTTGCCACGTTGCTTTCTTCAAAGAGTGAATTGAGTAAAAAAAATAACTTGTCGAACTTTTTTTAATCTCATTTTACAATCAAAATTATTTGTTTTGATACATTTTGAGGGAATGGTTTGGTTATGCATCAATTATACTCAGAATGAAAGCGAGTCGATCCGATCCAATTATAAAAGTTTGTTTTCAACTCAACGAGCTGCAGACCTGCTTTTAAGAGCTGTTGATTTCACTGATTAAAGTGGTGGCATTATGCAAACAATTATCGAAAAGAGATGAAAAGATGGATCCATTCAAGTACAATAAATACGCCAAAAATCCTCTCTCTTGGATCCCTCACAACAATTGAAATGGAATGTTGATTTATTGCTTGTAAAACAAATCAAAAGAGATATAAAGCCCTTTTCCTAACCACAAACCAGTAAGAAACCTGACAAAAAACTCACTCTCCATCGCCGTTGGAACGGTCATATAAAATTAATGAGCCAGCAACCATTCCAATGATCATAAAGATCATAATGAAATGCACCCAATTTCCCATTACACCAATCACTGATCGTGTTTCGGTAAGCCCCTGCGGGAAAACGGGATTATATTATCGAAAACCTTATCCAGCCAGCTGGCCAGGAGTGTCTGCGGATGCCGGACAATAATTAACGCGAAGCACCCAAAAGCCGAACAAACAACCATTCAACGAGGAGGAAAAGAAAGGGAAGTGATGCTGGTTTTTATGCTTCCCTGCGTGTCCGCGTGACAATACCATCCACCTTAAACACTCCTCCACCCAGACAAAGAGAGTTGGAGAGGGGGAGCAGAAGAGAGAGAGAGAGAGAGACAAATTACGGACGAGATCGGGCCCCCGGGGGCACCCGTAAGATGATCTTCATTTGTTTGCGCACGCACGTCAATTTCAATTCCCCATCCCGTGCCACTGGGCGCCCCCATGTGTGCCCACGTGGATCTGTGTGACGGGTGTCTCTCGGGGCCGCCTCCCTTGCCACCCCAAAGGCGTGCCACAGTTCGGTGGCGCAAATGAATATCGCGCCCGAGCCCCCCACGAAATGGGCAGTCAAATGATGGAAAGGGAAACAGAAGGAAAACAGAAATAAGATTGAGGTGTTGGTGTTGCTGCAGCCGATGCTCCTCCGTCTGTGCGTCTGTCACAATGTGAGAGAGCATTTTTGAGGGGGAGAGAGGTTGTTTTTGGTGTGCCGCCACTATCTGAGACGACAGACGTGGGTGCGATGGTTGGGCGCCGCCGCCGTGACTTGGTTCGTGCGCGTAATCCACGCCGTCGCGGGCTCGCAGCATGAAATTATGCGCCACACCATCTGCCCGCTGGGCGAGCTAATGTAGGGCCAAGGGCTAATAAAAAAAAAACCGCGCCCCAAAAATCCGTTCCATACCCGGAGACCCGTCGAGAGAGTGCTCGCGAGCAGCAACACGACAAACCGGTACCCTGCACTATGAAGTAACGATATTCCGGGTTTTTGGTAGACTCCAAAAGTGGGCAATAGTGTTGGCCGATATGAATGCACGGCGATCGGATTTTGGTGGCCGAATCTGTGGAGAGTGTGGCGCCGCGGGAAGTCTGTCGGGTGGTCAAAACACATATTTGAGATGAAAATTTGATCATCAGCATCGTTGTGAGGCCTCGTGTGTGCTCCGAGTGCAGCGGACTGGCCTGTCGGTTCTACGGTAGCTTTCGTTCTCGTTTTTTTCTGGTTTGGTTTGGTTCAAAGCCGACTGGTTTCAGACGAAGCCCACAACGGTTAGGGCTGACCCATTCATCATGATTGATGCCCGTCAGCGCTGGATGCACTTTAGATTAGACCGGACGAGCGACAGCACGATGGTGCAGTTTCGTTGGGGATTGGGATTGTGTTTTGCCAAAAAAGGGACCCACAACCATAACGTTTTTCGGTTTAGAAAAACGCAGGAATGGAAATGCGTTTTATTGAAATGCATTTTGAATGGATTTGGGATTATGAAAGGATGCACTGAATGGCGCATTCAGAGATTGCCATTTTTGCTTTCCGAGTTAGCTATTTGTCAATTTGGCTCATTCATGGCTGTACCATGGAAGCATTTGTGATGAAATTCCATAAATTCTATTTTTAGACATTGAGTTTAGCAAAGCTTTCGTTCTATGTTTTTAGTGATTTATAAATTGCTTTTAGAACCCGTTTTGAACTAGCTTGTGTAGATCGATGATACAAATTTAATCACTAAATTGAAAACAGCGTAACGTTAGCTGAACACTATTGGAAGTTTACAATATATTTTTTTTTGCCCATCCTAATCAACCTTATAATGCGCATTGCACAAGTTTCATAAAAGATATTTTTTAGATCATCGGATAGATTTGCAGTTTATGTCAATTGCAAGTGTCAATTGTGGATTAATTTTAGCGGATTCTCAAGAGAAACAGACGGTCAAAGAATATAGACCAGCTTATTGTTCCATCGTTTTGTTTTATTCAAACACCTTGTCCCCGGATAAAGTGTGTTTGTTAAGTTCAATTAACTTTACATAAAAAGAAACGCATCGTAGCAGCATCGCAAGTTTATGTAGTCCATTCTTTTGCTCAGGCGAAGTATACATGCTTTACAAGTGATCGGGTTGAGATGAAAGTATCTTGGGCAGTAATTATAGTGGTTGATTGGCAGAGTCTCTCGATCCGGATTCATGTGAAACGATAAAATCATTTTTATAATTTTTTTAAATCCTTTTTTGTAGCTTCACGCATGATTTAACCCTCGGTTGGGCACCCGGGTACCCGGGTACCCATTTCAAGTTTCAACGAAAAAATGAATGCCTTCCCGTCAATATTTTTTTACGAAACTCCGGATCCCCAAAGTACAACTCATTTTAAGCCGAATTGGCGTTGAAATTGTTTTGATAACTCATATTTAAAGGTAATTATGGCCCGATGAAATTAACACCCGCCCAGTGGCACCCGGGTACCCGGGTACCCCATACGTTGGCTATGCACATGGGCTATGTTTATAAACACAAAACTACACTTTTTATCAACATTTATCCATGTTGACGTGTTTATTAATCGTTAATTAGGTAAACTACAATATTTTGATGAAAAATTAATAACTTTTGAGCTTTTCCATGAGCAATAGGAGAAAAATAATCAACATATTTGAAACCTTTTATGTGCAATTTAAATTATATATTATTTCTCAAACTGATTAAAAATGGTTCTTATAGCGTAATTTTCTTAACATATGAGCAAAATTATACACTAATCTTCATCAAAAAGGGTTTAGGCGGCATTTTCGTAGACCACAGAAACCAATATACATGGTGCGTTCAGAAAGTGATGAGACTGGATTTTTCCTGACGAAACGGTTTGAGATAAGGTATTGAATTTTTTACGCCAACATAGAGGCATGATTTAGCTATTCAACGCACTTTATTTCATTCGGCTATGACAAACTGAAAGAAAATGGGACGATTTTTCGTGAACCATGTTTTTAGTTGATGTAACATCGTAGAACGCCCCCTTTCTATGGACCACAGCTCGGATCATCGCGGACCTCTTTCCTGGCATAGAGCCCCCAAACAGAAATGTATGAGGACTTGATGAATTACTGGCACCAACGGAATGTTTTTCTGTAGGTCCGGATGATCCGCGCCAGGAAGAAGGTCCAGATGATCCGCGCCAGACCAATGGCCCAAAGAAAGGGGACATTCTACGGTGTTCCATCAACTAAAAACATGGTTCACGAAAAATCGTCCCATTTTCTTTCAGTAGGTCATAGCCGAACGAAATAAAGTGCGATTGATAGCTAAAACCTTCCTCTACCTTATCGTAAAAAAATAAACACGATATCTCAAACCGTTTTGTCAGAAAAATCAATTCTCATTACTTTCTGAACGCATCATGTAGCAACTGGTCTGATCTCGTAGCTCAATTGTGCCCAATTAACTCAATTGTTTATGACTCAAAAGTGCCTTATGGCAATTCCAAACTGATTTATTCGAAGAAATCAATAATTTCAATAACATATTTGCTGGAAAATTCGATCACTTTACGATCTTATTGTTTGCTTTACGACGAACGCGGTAGAGAATGACCGTACGAAGGGGTATCAATGCATTGTGTTCATTATTTTTATTGTTTTTATTGAATTTTGTTGTGATTTTTAAAGAAAAATACGTTCCGAAGACTCTTAAATTAGTTCTAGAACACCATTTTTATCATAAAACTGATACAAACGATGATACAAGAACATAACAATGCAATGCACATAAGTGGGGTACCCGGGTACCCGGGTGCCCAACGAAGGGGTAAACGCCGGGTGCCCAACCGAGGGTTAAAAGATATCACACTGAGTTCCATGGCAATTTAAAGAAAGGTGCAATGAAAGAAGAACAAAATCGTGTTACAAATCACCTTGACTTGTACCAAGAAATGAATAATGAATTGTATATTAGAATTAACTACTGGAATTGAAAATGATAAACCTACAGTTCATCAACTCGTTTAAGTCAGTTGCCGTGTCTATACCGTGAACATGATAGGTTATGAAAAATGTGCCAAGAACTTCTTTAGTGTGTTCGATCGGTTCAAAAGAAGAGAAGCTCTTTCGACAACAAATAAGCCATTGCCTGGAAGTCGGCAACAGATTGTGGCTAGCGGTGAGCAATTATTGGATTAAAGCATTACTTTTATTAGTTTTAAATAAAAAATTCGCTATTCAGTAAAATAAAAATAATTGAATCCAAAATAACACAGGATTTACAAGTTATTAAAATTTGATTTAGTAATTAAATTAATGACAGACAGCCCATTAAACCATTTAAACATGAAAAAATTCTTCGAATTCTAATCGTGTCTAATATTCTAAGTAGCTTCTCTATAATGATTCATCGCTAAAGAAATAAAACAGAGATTGCAAAATTGTGTTTTGTAATTGTCATTGTTTTTAATTAAAAGTTCAATCAATTGTGTATAAGCTAGAGGATAAACGTAAAGAACTCCATCGTGAACGTTTAGAAATTTGCAACATTTGCAAAGTGGCAATAGTAACGAGTAGCATAAATCATTAATGTTGAGTTGTCCAATATCGTTCTGGTTTCCTCTCCTCGATCATACCTGTTCGGAATGTCGTCGATGAAATGTCACCTTCGCCCCTTCCCGCAAAGAAGAAGAAAAAAGAAACCAAATCCCTCTCCGTGATCCGTGGTAATGGACCATACCAAACATTAGCCCCGAAAGCAAAAAAAAAACACTTATACCAACCGCCGCCCAACACGCTACGATTTATTACCTCATATGCGTGTCACGGTGGCAGACGGTGGCGGTCTGGTCGGTCGTCGGTCTGACAAATGAAGATCCGATCTACAGCCGACAATCCGATCGCCCACAGTGATCGCTGGCGTGTGAACTCTTTCCAAAGCGCAGATCAGAAGCCAAAGCGTGCACTCAGACAACACCATCTCGTCTTTACAACCCGACGAACCACCGGTTGATGTTTCGTAAGTGTCGCGACCGACCGACCGACCGGCCAACCGAGTAGCACGCAGGGCATGCATTTGATGCTCGCCCAAAAGGGCAGCAACGTCCGGATCGAAGACCGTTTGTTTGCGGAGGAGTAGCGAGCGTGAATCGTCCGGTTCTCCACAATGCAGCAGCAGCAGCAACGGCGGCGCAAGGGAATCGAAATGACTTTGCAGGGTTGCGTTGCGATGTCCCGCGACGGATTACAATGCGGCGAAAGCCAAGCGTCTTGGTCGTGAGTCCATTCTTAAGAGCGCACCGTTGGCCGGCAGCCACGCCAGCAAACGAAATAGCAAAACGAATCGAAACGAAATGACAATATCCTCTGGCCGTTTTGGGTGATCGTTTATTTTTGGAAGCCTGAAACGAAGCCAAACAATCGCCGGCCGGCCGTTCGTCTCGGCTCACTTTTCCTTTCCCCAAGTGATTAAGTGACAAAGCGCCAGAGGGAAAAAGGGATTTTTCTCTTTGTATGCTGCGTGGTGGCTAGCCAACCGATCAGCATCGTTCGAGTGACAGCAGAAAAGGTCGAACGATCGATAGTGAAACTGTAATGCTCACAGCAATCGCTTTGATCTGTTGAACTCTTCTTCCTCACCTTCTTCTTTCTTATCCCGCCTGTGAGTGGACAGTAGTAGTACCAGGAAATGAGTTTTTAGTGACAAAGCGACACAGAGATAGGGAGAGAGAGAGAGAGTGAGCACGAGATGATTGACAGAGAAAATCAAATCGACCAACCCCGTACCGGAATGTGTGTTTCGAAAGTTTTCTCATCCATTCGCTCTTCCTCCTCCTCGAGTCCTTTAGGTTCGAGTTTTTCATAAAGTGCTCTGATTGATAGAGATTGAATTAGTATCGCAACGATTGTACAACTCACTGTCCTCCCTCTCCTGGGGATGCTGCTTTCACATCCTTTCCGCTTCAAAAGTTTCTCGAGTGTTCGAGAGATTTCGTTGCTCTCTCTGTCTCCCTTGGGGATAATTCAACCTTCTATTCGTTTAATCAATGACACCCGGTTGTCACAAAGAGAAAGAGGAGAAGGAAGTTCTCGAAGGTACTGCAACGGTCGCAAGATCACAAAAAAACGTCACCCTGTGACACATATCCCGGTGACAGGGCCCTCGGCATCATCCAAGCATTGCAAACGATACAACAGCAACAACATCCTCATCATCAGTCTCCGGCATCTTCATCTGCTTCATCATCGCACATCACTGCCCTATCTCTCCCTCTCTCGGTGTCTGTCTGGATGTCCTTAAAGCCTCCCAGGACAGGCCTGCCAGCACCCAAACGCACCCCGGTGGAAGGTGCAGAAGGGCAAAGATTATCCTTTAAACGCTTTCGAAAGGACCGGCGGCGCTGGCGGTGTTGGCTTTGTGTTGGCATTCCCAGGGCCCTGGTCCAGGGACCGTGGCGTGGCATCACAGCGCGGCTAAGTTCACTTAATCCGGGGAGTAATTTAATTTGGCTCCGCCATCATCATCAGTTTGGCTTTGGGAGGTGATAATAGCGCACAATCAACCGGGGCTAGCACGGCGAGAAGGACACAGGGAGCGACAGTGCTCCTAACCTGTCCTGTGATCGTCAGTCAGTGATGATGGACGCCAGCACGTTTGATATGCTGGCTTGATGAAGGTTTGCTGGAGATGATCCACGGTCCTCGGTCCCTGTCCTGTCCTGTACGCCATTTGCTATTTTCATCCCGAATAACATTCTCTTGGACAACAGAACAGAGACAGCCGGGGGGTAAGGTGAGCGCATAATTTCCTTTATCCCGCAGGGATTCCCGGATGTTGTAAGCAGTAAATTGGGCGCCATAGTGAATGCTCCAAAACATCAATCGTTCCGCCACGCACGGCAATATCCTGGCAGGAAAGAGAATGGTTCTGGCCAGGTGGCCAGTCCGCGGCCGTTGATGGTGGTGGTGGTCGCGTCGGTCAGTCAGGATTGGTTTGGTTTTAATGAAGGAACGGAATTGTTTCCGGCGAACAAAATTGAACCATAAATCGATTAGCGAGTATCGTGCAGCTGCAGGCTATGGCGGGATGGTTGCTACGATGTGGTTTTACCGCTGGAAGTATCTCATCGCACAGAACGAAACAGGAAACTGGGAAGATAATGGTAAAGGAGGATGACTGTGGCGCCTCCATTCCTAGCAACGAAGGCAATTTAGAGCAGTTCTCGTGGGCGCTGGAACTTCATTTCAATTTCCTTAGACAATTTATGTTAGTTTGAGTAATAATAACAAGAGGAACGAGTCATATGAACAAGATGCAGGTTACAGGAATCTTATTAAGAATCATCGTTACTTACATTATGCTGTAAAGAGCATTCTGTAACCACAAGGCGTACATTTCAAAGTAATATGAAACGGAACTGTTGAAGATTTTTAATTTCCTTTGGTTACTAGAAATGCATAATGTCTAAGAAACTAAAGTTACGATTGCAAGAGTTATTTCTAATGGTTTGATCATGGTTTTGAGTGTGATACAACCAGGACCGAGTGATATAATGACCATAGGGGATTTGCATTGCACACAGATGACAACGAATCGCCTTCTAATGAACCAACCTCTAAAGAATTGCTTTTTTGAATGAATTTTACCCGAAATTTTATGCTGTAAAGCAGTGGTAAGAATTCGCGTTTGGCGAGGTTATAAGAGGTGCATTATTTATGTTTTTAAACAACATTAAATGCTATACGCTGATATATGCATCAGCTATTAAACAACTGGCGAAAAACAATCCACTTGAATCAACTTAAATACTTGAATGGAATTGAATTATTACACCTGTGTAGTTTTTTTTTTTCAGCACATTATCAATTGACTAAGAATGCCCATTTTTAAAAAGATCAGCTATGAATCATGAGACGATTTTCCGCGAAAACGCTGAAAATTCCAACTGATTAAATCCCAATTTGTGTATTATCGATGGTTGAAAATGCCTTGGAAATGAAAATGTTACCTTGAAAAACTGTGTTCAAATATTCTTGTTGAATCTGAATCAAGCCCTATCTTCACATGTTGGTGGAGAATCGGTGCAGTTTTTTCATGACACACTAACACTAGCATTGCCTTTGGATAAGTTAAAGTAATTGAACTATTGTATTAATATTGCATCAAAGTGCAAACACATCCACAACGTACAGACACGTTGAAAAGTCTCGTCTGCTCCGAACAAAACCGTGATTAAATAATATAAAATACCCCATTACAGAGCGCGGTACAACGGACAAAGCGTCGCCGGTAAAGCAGAAATTAAAAAGTGCTCCATCACAAGCGATGCTACACCGAGCAGGGCTCTCGAGCTGCCGCGAGTTCGCTGAAGGAGATTGATGGTGGGAAACGGTTTTTAATGACCTTTCGCCAGGTCAGCGCTTCTGTGTGATGAAGAAGTTTGCGCAATGCTGTGCATGCAAAAAAAAAAACGAGCCATCACCAGCCAGGATATCGCTGAGGTTCGTTGAGGACTCTCTCTCGTGTTAAACGATGCCGCTCGATGCTTGACGAGGCGGCGGTGGTGGTGAGTGCTCCGATAAACAACACTCCACTACCACACTCACGCTAGAATCACTTTTCATGAGGTCAAAAAGTTGTGGTCAGCTGTGATCAGCATCACAGCGCAAGGGATAATGGTACCGTGGTGTTTGGATTCCTTCTTCTGCTTTCCCCTAGCTGGCTGATAGCATAAACAAGCAACAGCAGCATACGGACGGACATAGCAGATGGTGGGGCCATTCGTCGATTTTTTTTACCGTCGATTCGTGAGCCTTTGGGTGTCTCATCTTCTTCGCCATCGCAGTCGTGGTCGTTGTTGTGGTTGCCATAGAGTTAATGGGTGTTTTATGATTGTTGGTGCAAAAGTTTGATCAAAAAAGCTCGTGAATCTCGTGTGTGGCAGATGGTTGGTTGGTTGCTTTGGATCGTGCTGTTCCGTCGGTTTGTCACGAGTTGACCTGAGAGTTTACGAATAGAGCAACGCATTAACACCATCGTGCCGTGGTCCAGTGTTTGAAGCACAGCACCGAGCAGCTGTTACCGACGATTCGAGTTCAATCCGTTAGTCCACGGAGTCAATGGATTGGTTCCAAGTTTTTGAATCCTCGACAGACAAACAGCAAACCATCCTTTGTGTTCCCGCGTCCAGCGGCATATGGTCGATGATGATCACTCCCGTCGATGTTGTAGTCCCGCTGCTGAATGCAAAAGTTAGCTGCTGCTTCCTCGACCACGACTAGATTCAGTCTGGCGTGACCACCGCCAGCGTATCCACGGTCGCTTTACGGTCGATTTGACGAATGGCCAAATATGGGCAGCTTGGACTTGGGGTGTTTGGTTTTACAGTTTGGCCTACGGGACGCAAAAGGCCGGGCCGGGTAAAATCCGGTGTCACAAATGGTGTTAGATTTGTGAGGACTAATGGAGCACGCACGCCGGTCTTATCGAACCGGCCAGGGTTCAAACACCATTTGCACCACGCAGTCGGAGGAACCGTTTTTGGGAACGATTTCTTGTCGTCTGGGTGATCCGGTCCGGACCGGACAACCGGGCCGATGTTTTATTTATTGAACCGTCCCCGAAACATGGTGAAACACGGAACGGATTGTAAGGGTGGGCCCCAGGATCCCAGGATGCTGATCCGATTCCCCAAAAACTCCGGCACCGAATTATTCAAACGGATCGATTGTCAACTGTCACCAACTGCCAGCAGGTCCCGTCGGACAGAATCGGTAGCATCGGTAGCATCGGTGTTGATGCAGGAGCTTCGTGGCCAGCTTTTCCGGTGAGATGGATGTGTACCGGGTGTACGATGTTGACCCCATTTGCAGACAATTTGCTAATGAATTTATGATGGGGCCTAAAATCGTGTCCTTTTGAACCGTTCCGTGCTGGACCGAGGCATCCAAGGAGTGGAAAGATACCGAGTTGCCACTCTCTGAGACAGACAAAAAAGGGAAGCTGGGTAAGCGGAGTCATAGTTTTTGAGTGAAACAAGCGTCTTGCTTTTGGGTTGGCAGTGACGGTGCATACAAAATGCATAAAATCTGGAACAGAGAAGCCCAGTGGCAGTGATGTCTGCCAGACAGGACAATTGCTTCCATTTGTTTCATCATCATCGTGCAGGTGTTCCATATTCAAACATCCTTCAGAAAGCTGACGTTACAGAACTTTAATTATTAAAGCATTTGTCTTGAGAACCTGGAGAAATCATACAGAGCATGGAGTGAGTACTGATTGTTGGTATGAAGTAGTTACTCCGTTTCCAATACCTAGAGCATCTGGATTGTGGCTTTTTCTAAGATTGTTAGTCTTTTCAACCTATATATTGAAATTCATTCTCCAAAACCCGTGAATTAAATATCAGTGTTCTTCTCAACTCCTACTGCAGCGATCCTTCAGGCATTTTGAATACTTTTGCCGAATAGGAATGCCGCGCCAAAGGTATCCGATGCAGTTGTATACAAACAGCTAAGCATATATTTAACAGCGCAGCTCTTAATACAAAAAGAAATACATGTTGAAGTTGAAAAGCTGTTTTCAGTGTTACTTGAAAATGAAATTTATTACACTCTAGAACTTGAAAACAAGTAATCAATTCAAAAATCAATAAACTAAAAACAAACAATTAGATACCATTTCGATGGGTGCGCTTCGCAAATAAAGTACGGATTAAGAGCTCGATGAGCTCATTGTAATATTTAGTTTGATTTTATGATGAGCAATGTGGTAAGCGATAATTTTCAAACGAGAGTACCTGTGACAATGCTCCGCAGATTAATCCAACTAAGTTTGCATAATATTCTTCAATCATTCTTATTTGAGAAAAAAATGCGTTGAGAAACTAAAAGAGTTATGCGAAGAATTGAACTAAAACACCTTTTTTTTCGCCCCTAATTTAAAACCCGATACGTAATTGTAATCGTACAGATTGGCATTTCAAACGATCATCTTATTAGAGAGAGCAAGCGCAAGTTAAATTAGAAAGACATTAAACACGAAAATACCATGTAACAAGTTGGAATGGCATTGTTGAGTAACGTTAACCACCATAATAAAACAAATCCATTGTTAATGTTTATTATGGTAAACGACTTTGATTTTTAACACTATTGAAAAGTCATAGTACATAAAATAATGTAGTAGTAAAATCAACGAAAGTGAAAAGAATAAGATTCAGAAAAGAATATCACTGAAAACTTTACAACCAGAGTTCAATAGGGATTTTTCAGTTCTATTTCATTACTTCACTCGTCATGGAATTTTTCCGGATCTTTAATAACACTCAAATGCATTTAAAATCATAAATTAGCCCTTAAAAAACCATATCGTTCCCCAATCTTCATTCATTCTTATCCAACGAAGCGGCCAAGAAGTAGCCATTACCCCGCACCATTGGTCACGGCACCATTCTTTGTGTAATCAAGGATCCTTGCGCTCGCCTCAATTGATGAAGATATGATTCGATTTGGGTCAGTTCCCGACCCCACGGAAATCTTCCACCCCTTCCCACGCGTCCCAAATCGTGTCCGTGATTGATTCAATTCGATGTACGTGTCCTGACTGCAACAAAGACCGGGACGACTGGCGCCTTGTTTACCTCGCTCAAACAACGTTTCCGTTCGATCCGTTTCTTTTACGCTGGACGCTGGCAAAGGCTGGAAAGGATTTAATTGTTTCCTGACCGCAGCGGCCGGTGGGTATTATAACTTTGTGGCAAGCCACGGACGAACAACCCGTCCCCCCCGCCCCGGGTTGGTGCCAAGGATTAAAATTTATTTCAACTTTATTAGCTCGCTGAGGTCGCCGGCCATCAGATCCCTCTGACTTTGTCTCGGTACGATCGGAAATCGGGCCAACCGCACACACATCCACAGGAGCACACAAACGAACAATTGCGAGCTCATAAATCTCACGCCCTAGGGTCATGCCGCCAGCCAAGCAACCAAGAAGGTGTGGTTGAAGGAAAAAAGAAGGAAGGAAAAAAAGTAGAGCAAAGTGATGCACAGGGAACGTGACAGGAAGTCGTACAGCATCAACACACAGAAATTTGTAACAAAACCATTACTCTCTCTCTCCCCTCCCTCCCTTCGATGCCGTACCGTGGCCACGAAGACCATTGAGCTGCCGGTGCGAAGGGCGCGAATCGTCGGATGAAGATAGCGGTGACAATGACAGCTAATGTGATATCTTCTACCGTTTATCTTCGTCGCACCGCCGCCCAGCACCGACATGCCACCCTCCTGCGACCACGAGCACGAGCTTGAGTTTGTTTTTGTTGATGTTTGGCTATTTGATCCTTTCCGTTCCTGTTGTTGCCCCCCTTTTTTTTGGGGCACACTACTTCATCGCTTATGTTGGTGCTGGTGCTGGTGCTAGTGTTATGCATGTGCTTCCGGTACGCGTACCTCACGCGACCTCGAGCGCCGGCTTCCGGTTCGGACGAGTGTTGGCCGGCAGCGCAGCGCGCGCGTCCGTGATGAATCGCCGGTTGATATGGTCGGTGTTCCGTACGCACCCGATGCCGATTTGCCAGCCTAGGGAAGGGGGGAAGGCAGGTTGACATTTAATTTAATTTGTCACCGTGGGGTCTTTTCGCCTTTTTTATGAGGTAATTTTCGTTTATAACTTCCTCACGCACTTCCATCGGTTTGCATCTGGCCCATGGGCAAAGAAGCGACCATCTGCGTATCCGCGTGGCCACAAACCTAAATCAGCATTTGTCACTGTGTCGCGCTTCGTTCCCGGGGAATGATGCCATTCAATAACCGCAGACCGTTTGCGGGTTATGAGTTACGGAATTGGATGATAAACAACCTCCCAGCCGCCGCCATTACGTTGTCGTGGGCTCTTCCATCAAAATCCCCCGGTAATCCGGTAGCTCGGGGAATGTTTATGGCCCGCCACGATGGCTTGTGGGCTCCATTCGACAATCCATTCTTCCCGGTGCCCGAGCCAAACCGGAGATTGACTTGAGACCCGAAAGTCAAACCGGTCGTGCGGGGGTTGGGGCGGCGACGGTGCTCTTTTGTGGTGGCAAGGAAGGAAATTACATTTCTGTTGCCCGAGCTGCGTGTGTCACATACACATTTCACGGCCAGAGACAGATCCCCGGACTGCTCGGGGAGCCACCAGCTGTCAACACGCACGCTCTGGTGCTCCTGTGGCACCACAAGCCACAGACAGATTAGAGAGCAGGGCCTGCGAGGAGCAGCATGTCGAATTCTTGGACTGTAGAGGGCTCTTGATTGGATTGGAGAGCGCGCGCCAGCATGGGTGCGTCATGTGCGCCGGTCAAGCGGATAAAACCGACTAAAAATCTATTACCGACGAGTGAGGACCCCCCAGGCCGAGGGCCTAGCGCGCGTGAGATGCGCCTCGCGATGGTTCGGATCGATTGACTTGATTGACATACGATCTGATGACCGGGGATGATGCCGGTCTTCACACAAGTTCAATCGAAGGGGGGCCATCACTCCGGACTGTCAATCAGGCGGCCGTGATTTGACTGCTTTGCCATCGACCGGACCGGAGCGACATCTCCAGCTCTGCGTCTCTCTCCCTTTCTTTACATTTTCTATTTACGCACCAGTTCCAGCCGGCTTGAAGATGATTCTTATCATTTAGTTTGCTCAGATGCAAAAGTCGACCACTTTTTGAATGTTAAAAAGTAACTCTCTTCTCTTCTCTCTCTGTCTCTCTTTCAGGAATGGTTATCGCCGAGACGTACGAAGATTGTGAGCAACCGCCCGAGCTTGCGCACGCCAAGGCCCGGCTCACCGTCGACGACAACGAGGAGTACGTAACGGCACACTACACCTGCCAGACCGGGTACCGGTTGCAGGATCCGGCCGGTGCATCCCACCTTCGCTGCAGCATCGAGACGGACGAATGGCTGACGGCGCCACCGGTGAAGCTGCCCGTCTGTGTTCGCGGTAAGTCGCAGTAACTCGCTCGCGTCCTTCCATCCATCCATCCATCCATGGCAACGCCGAGCTCCTTTGCTGCTGCCTGCCATAGCCTTGCTTTTGGGCTTAAAGTATTCCAGACCCGAAGGAGATCCGTGCCAGTCTCCTCTTCTGCAAGAGCAATTTAAACGGAAGCACTCGCTGCACCGTGCGCGCTTCGTTAGCTTTCATTCACTTCCGGTTGTTCCCGGGGACCATTTTACTCCTTTTTTCGGTTTTCCACCACCTCCCTTCTTCTGAAACTCTTATCTCAATCGAGAAAGCTCTTGCAGAAGCAGCAGCAGCAGCATCATCGCCGCCATTCAGTTGGCTTGACAGCTACTTTCCTTCCGCCGCCGGTCACCACGGCTCGGGGTTGACATACGTCCACAATTTGCCACCTTTTTCACCTGGCGCTTGGAATGGTGGATGCTGAAATTGAGAGGAATAAATTTAACGAGCGGATAACAAATTGAATTGATTGGTTTGTGCGACCATCCTTTGCAGCACCTTGGAGTGGTGGTATCTTTAGGAAACTAGCACACAGACACTCATGCACACGTACAAAGGGTTTGGCATGCAAGTGCCCGGTTTGCAGATTGTGCATGATTGGCTGGCATTGTGTCTGTGTTTCGATTTAGTGGTGCCAGCACGAGGACGCCATAGGACGAGGTGGAATATCTTCACATCGTACTGCTTCTTCTTCACATTCAGGTTCACCCACTCTGTGTGACAACACCAACCTACCTACCTGATGCTGGTCGATATTTGTCTTATCTATTTCACCGACACACAAAAAATGGCTCACCACCGCGTGTGAAGTGCTTTTCTTCTCTTCGACTGGTGCGGGTTTTGCAAATGCACTTTGGTCTTGGTCTTTTCCTTTCGAATCCCCGGGCATTCCTTTTCCGGGCCGACAAACGGTGGAACTTGGTGGAAAAAGTGTACCAAATGGTGGCGATATGTGGCCCAAAAATAAAAGTACGGGCGTTCTAAACGGGCTCGTGAGCAATGGTTCGCCATTTTCCATTCCAGTTCGTTACTCAAGGAGTTGTGGTGCCCTCGGTCCTCGGTTCTGGGGTTTCCGGTTTGCACTACAATTCATCAGAGGCTCAGCAATGTGCTGAGTAAATAAAGAAGGAAAAAAATACGGTAAGGGAGAAAAATCAAACACACACACATGCACACAAAGTGGCCTAACTATGGGCATGGACACGACGGACAAGTAGACCACAATGAACCATTTATTTTCACTTCTCCCGGACTGGCCACAAGGATGGACTTGCAGCCCACAGAGAGCGCGAGAAGAGAGAGAGAGAGAGAGAGAGAGATAGAGAGAGAGAGAGAGAGAGAGAGAGAGAGAGAGATAGAAAAAATGGAGGAGAGTGCCTGCAGTGGCCAGTTCCCTGAAGGGATATGAGAGTTCGAGGACGAGAAGGATCGCTTTCCTCCGACGGGGGAATAGGGTAGTGGATGCGCCGGCTGTTGGCCACCGACAGATAAATTATGCAGCACTTTTTTCCATCCCCGGATTGGAGCAAGGAGTGCGGAAGCGATTGTAAGTTATGGATGCTGGACACCGTAGCAGCAGCAGCAGCAGCAGCAACATTGGAATGCATTGGCCAAATGCAACATTCCACCACCACAACGCGGTGCTAGTGGTGGCATTGTGGCTGACTTTGCATTTGGAGCTGGAGCCCTGGAAGAGGAGGAGAGGGTAAAGATGATGCAAAACTCGAGCGAGCCAGTTCCTGGCCCTCGGACGGACGGCCGGACGGCTGGCTGGTCGGTTAAGAATGTTGTTTTGGAGAGAATATCATTCCGAGAGGCGATAGATGCGATAGAGGAGTGCTACAGAGCGCTGCACTGGCCCTGCCGCAAAACGCGCAAGAAATATCTCGATCTCTACTGTGCAGAGGACTTCCCTACCATTGCCGGTCGATGGTGGCCGAAGGTGGTGGCCATTTATCTATTTCGTTTAGCATGCCGCACCGGCATCGAGTCGAAATCGTATTTCACGCCACGATGGGTTCGATTCGCTGGCACTTCTTTGGTTTCTGGTTCGCCAATCGATTCCTGGTGGGGGGGGGGGGGGGGGCACTTAGTGGCAGGCCCACGAGTTGGTCAGGTGTTTGCATCTCTTCCAAAGGGGCGCATCCGGGAGTGGAGCCACAAACCGAGCGGAATAATGTTGCTGATAATTTATTAACTTGTTTCCCGCCCGGCGGCTGGATGAGTGAATGAGGCATTGAGTTATCGTGATTGCTGTCCTCGTGGTGGGGCTTACTGGCCAAGATGCCGTTTCATATCGCACGCACTAGCGCCTTGGTAAAAGGGCATCGTGTGCCCAGCATCCGCACGAACGAACGAACGAACTATCACGATTTCTTCAAGACGTTCTTTTGTGTTCTCGCGGTGCACGCGTTGCGGCACGTTGGGGATCGGATTACACCATCGGTCGCACCTACTTGTGGAGGGTCCCACTTCCCGAAAAAGGGAATCTATAAATTAGGTCTCGTTATTAAGGGTGCACACACCCGAGCGAAGGGCCCGCGAGAAGGCCTTCGATTCGATTCGATATCGTGCCTTCGTGCGCTCGCTAATGGCTCGCTGCCCCGACACCTTGCCACGCCACTGCGTCATCGTGCGTCGTGAGGCTTTGCATCGGAATTGATGCATGATTAGATATCGCACTCCGGTCGATCGTTGCAATGAATGAATGGAGACCGAAAAAAAAAAATTCCGGCGTCGGCGGTCGAGTGGCTTGATGACAAAGCATCGTAAACTTTGGAAATTTACTCCCAAAATGCCACTCGACCACTCGAAATGTGTGTGCATTCTTGACGGTGTGCTGCGGGCAGTGGCCGCGGTGGTTGGGTGATCGCACTGTGGTGGACAACTTAATGGACTTTCCACAGTTTCCGTTGCACCGGCTTGGAGTGGAGTTTTATTTTAAAATAATAAAATCAACGGGCCCGCAATGCTTGACTTATCAAATGTTAAAAAAATTAAGTCAACGGCCTCGTCATATACTTGGCCACTTAAAATCCGAAAAACACGCGTCGTACTAGTGCTCAGATAACAGATGTGTATATGTTAAAACAAAGAGAAAGAAGTCCTGCATACTACATAAGCCCTGCATACTACATACTGCATAAGTCCTGCATACTACATACTGCATAAGCACTTGATGATGTCAAATGTAGAGGAGAACCCATTGTTAGTGTGACAAAAGATCGAGTAGACTTGTTCTTAAGGGGGTGCTAAGGTTCATTCGGGTAGAAAAGGGTCAATTTTGAAGTTTTTTTTTTAAGAATGAAGATGAAGAATCCATTCAAATTATTTTGTGACATGAATGTCATATTAAAGTACAATTTTTCATTTATTCATATTTTTTTTGGTATTTTAGGGAGGGTTTGTAAACAACTTCAACCATAGCATCAAATTTAGGAAGCTGCCGCTGCCAAAATGTACTTTTTCCACTTAGAAAGCGTAGGTTTTGGGAAACGCGCTTCAAAGTAACGAGCTACATTGAGCCATATATGAAGCACGCATGTTCATGAATCTATATCGTTGTCAGATTTTCTTCGATTCATCCAAAAACTTTACACAACAATCTTTAAAGGATCAGCATTCATGAAGACATATACAAATTAAATTGAGTTTAAAAATTAAATACTTTAGCCCTCCCTTAAACTAGAATCCGGAAAACACAAAATACTCATACCTTAAATATCTAAATGTCAACAACTCAGAGTAAGAACAGTAACTGCATAAAGACTTGTTAAAGTTAGATGTAGACGAGAATTTTTTGTAAGAACAAAAAAAGATGTAGGAGAGGATTGGCCTAACAGTTATGAAAAAAAAGTGTCATAAAAGGGATGAAGTAAAAAAAAAAGTACCAACGCTTGTTGTAATCAGGAACATTCGGTGCTTTGTAACATCAAAGTTTAACCATCTGAGTCTATCTGATCCTTGAGCTCTTCCCAGAGCTGCACACCATGATTAGAAGATTCTCTCCAGACACCAGAAGATGACCTTCTCGTTTGGCCAAGATATCCCCGGGTAGAATCACTTCATCCCGCACTCCACACCGTTGGCACCGTCGGAGATGTCAAGCCATGCCGTGTGCCGCGACGGTTGTTACTCATTTTTATTGCATCAACATTCCGAAATTGGGAACATCCGGGGACCGCTGAGCTGCCACAGCATATATCCGGCGTATAACACATGGCATCATCTTCACCTCCGGATAGCACGCGCGCCTGTGGTTCGCGGGTCGCGCCACCTTCTGGTCGAGTTCTGGCACGGCACGGCGTGGTTTTACGACACATCTTGGATGGTCACTCGTAGGGGGCCGTTAGGTGTTTAATAATCTACGAATTCAATTTTCACTTTTATGAACCAGACGCACTGCTCTCCGGTCCCTACGCCGTGGCCAGTCCGTGCCAGGCTATCATCTCCGGACCGTAGACGAGCGTTATGCAAATTGCACCCACCAACAAGCGGCCCGGTCTTGGAGGAGGAACCAACTAGCCAACTAGCCGCTCCAAATGACGCAGACCCGTTGGACACTCGTTGGTCTGGTCTGGTGGACGTGGGCAGTGGCGATCTACGGGGCGTCTTTAGAAGCAATACTAGTGGTGGTGGCAGGAGATGGGTGATCTCAACGCTCAACCCAAAGCAGGATTCTATTTCCGGACATTAAAGACCAACAAAGGCCGCTGACCGAAACTATTCCTCGGAGTGCTTTTAGCGGTTAGGCGTCGTCGTTGTCGTCGTCAACTTGTGGCAGAGGCGTCTAGTTTTTGCGGAGCCCCTATTAAACTCCTCTTACGCACCGGACATCTTCTCCACGCTCACACCCTTTGGCCAATTAAAAGTGACAGCAAAAATTAATTTGCTCATCACCTCCGGTCTCATCATCATCTAGTGCTCATCACCTATAGAGCTTTGAATATGGATTCTTCGCTATCTTGCGAATCCATGGAGTCATCTTCATCTTTAGCATCATCATCATCAGTGTCACTCCGGTGGACTCCTGGTGCTCCAGCCAGCTCAGCAACTGGGGAGTGCTAGACAGTTTTGGAGCAGCATCAGCATCACATATTGGCTATTGGCTCCATTCCCCGAAATGTGTCTGTGATGGGTCCCACATGAGGACCCCCGGCGTCCTGGCTGTGGGATACGTGGTACTGATAGCGTCGTGTCGCTGCCCTTGTACCGTGCCGGCACCTAGACCCACCCGGCTGGCGCTCTATGCGGTTCGGAACACGTCTCTTCGATAATGTTTGGTCTATCCGTCGAATGGTGGTGCTCGGGACCCGGTTTTGTGGCCATAATTTATGGCTACCTATGGGAGTTTATTGCGGTTTCGCAAGTAGCTGCCCATGCCCCCCGGTACTATGTGTCAATGAGCCCGGGAGTTAAGATGTTTGCATGGAGCGCTGAAGCTTCGAATCGATCGTCGTTCGATGGCGAGCAGCTTGTTCGCCGGGAGTCGAGTGCGCGTCTCGAGGGTGTCTAGACGACCGAATTTGGGTCCAGAACGGTCGTCGTCGTCGTCGTCGTCGTCGCTGTTGTCGGTTATTTGCTTGGTTATCGTTAGCTCAACGAGTGATGCTAGAGGAGGATGTTGACAAGCGGTAGAGCGCGAGCTTGCGAGTTACCTCGCGTATTGCTTCCTTCCTGGAGGCCGTGGCGACGGAAAACATTAGACATAATCAGCTGCCAGTTATTCCGAGGACGCAATTTTGCCTAACGAGCGAAGATCTTCATAAAGTAAAATGCTATCTGATGCCGGGGAATGGATCTCCGCAAACTGAGACGAGACGAACCTGACTGTCGCTCTTTCTCTCTCTCTCTCTCTCTCTCTCTCTCTCTCTCTTTCTCTCCTTCTCTCCCTTCCTATATCTCTCTAGTGCTTCCTGTCGCGCCGTCTTTGACTTTGATGTCCGAGAAATGAAAATTCCAATTTCAACTTCTATGCTCCATTTCCCCCGATTAGATTCAATAAAAAAGGCACCATCGTCATCGTCGTGATGGGGTGTCCGCCCCACTGTCGAGCTTCGAGCACCGTGCTTCCGGGCGCGAACAGTTTTACAACTCGTAGTCACACCGAATGGCCATCAGGTCCAGTGTTAGCTCGCGCGTTGTGGGATGGAAATGGGTTTCTATGGCAGTACTATGGCCCATAGCTATTTCCCTGTTGAGCTATGGCCACGGGCTGATCTGGATCTTTCGGGGCGCACATCGGGACGAGTGAATGGACGTAATGGACGCTCAACTATCGAGCGCGCACCGAGGAATTATTCCAATTTCTTGTCAAGTTTTTTGGCTTATGTGGCAATAAGCACATCTTACTTTAAGTTATCCCGACAATCATCAAATTGAATTCAGCTGGCTGGAACTGCTGGTTATTAATTATATAATTTTCTACGAGTTTTTCTTTAAAAAAACGTAAAAAATAACACATTTCTGATAGAATAATTAATTAATGGAAGGATGTTGAAAGGCTTAAAGCAATGCATAGTAAATTTTATTTTTTAAAATATAGTTTTTAAAGTGTTCAATTCCTCAACTCCCTTCAACTTTTTCCATGATTAGGAGTGCTTTTTGGAGATTGTTAATAATTTTTGTTCTTATAGTGTGGTACTGTGCAGTCTTCTTGTTTTAACCTTTTCATTGTTTCATTTTATATTATTCGAAATACATTTTGAACAGTTAATGATCGAATGGATGTAGTACAGGACACTAACGCTATGGTGTCTTCTCTTGTCTTGCCTCTTGCTATTGTATTGTGTTATGTTGCTTAATACAAGTGATAAGATCGAAACTCTCCAGAAAAACAAAGTGCAGAAAAAGCGTATAATTAAGGTTTCGGCACTTTTAGTTAAAAACAACACAATTTTCGTCGACATTTTTGAATTCTATCATGCTTTATTTAACCATTTCTGAAACTAGTATGCTTTAGACTCTGTTGCACCATACGCGATAGGGTTTATTTTTATTATTAATTGATTATTTAATCCATATAATTATTGTTAATTGAAGGTAACTACTCAGTCCCGAAAGTGTCCACTACTTGCCATCAACAGCCCACAGTGTGTACTACTAAAATCTGGCAGATTTTGCGTAACCAATACACATTCTAAGGAGCCCACCACCGAATGAGACGTTTTGATTGGCATACCAGGCACGGTGAATATCATTCCAGGGCGCTCCCATCCACCCTTATCCTTCTGTCATCCTCCTACGCTGGCGGGAAGGTGATGAAAGCGTCACGCGTATTTGTTCGCTACCGAGGATCTTAAAATGTTTATGATCCATCTTAAAATTGCTCTCTCGCACGGCCATTTCGTGGCGTACTAGGCGGCTAGGGTGCTGACACTCATTGCCAGCACTGATTTCTATACCACGGCTCTGCAGTTGAAGGCCCGAATGGTAATGGTTGGCCATCGCCTCATCGAGCTAACGGGTTGCCTGGGGTTTTGGGTTATAAACAGCAAATCTCCGAATGTCCAAATAAAGGCCCAGCCTAGCACCGTATCTTTAAGAGCCGATAAGTATATGGCCACCGAGTATTGTGCGCGTGCTGCCTAACACGAGCAGCGCTTTTCACGGCTGCTGCTTGGTTGACAGTTTTATTTTGAAAGTCAGTTCACCGCACGCGCAATTGAATTCACGAAGCGTAACAACCCCTTTTTTACAACATTAAACCCCTTGCTTTACAATTGAAAACACCAATAATGCGAGAGGATTTGCAACTATCGTCGCTCGAGCTAAAAACCCTGTCGCTTGGGTGCGATTTCCTTGCGAATGCGTTGCCACGATGATAACGCCACCGTCCCACGTTTTTATCAACCTTTTTTTTTTGTGATCCATTAAGGTGTGCGCGCGTAAAGGTGGCCATAATTTATGCTTCTCGGCAGCTCCCGCTAACATTCGAATGTCAGAAACGTGCTGCCGGTGTTTATGGACTCGCCGGGGCTCGGGCCCGGTTCGTGTTTATGATTAGCAGCCGGTCTACGTGCCGGACGTCAGAGCATCCGAAAGGATGTTTCAGTCAGTTCAGCACGATCCTCTCTGCCAACCTCTGTCAGCCATCGTCCTCCTACGCACACAACGAGACGACCATTTGCCCAGGTCAAGTCATGCATCAAGATGGGAGATGGGCAAACGAAATGGAAAGGGGAGTTTGCTGCTCCCGGAGTTCGGAGGACACAGTAATAGCCGGTAACGCAACATGTGCTAAGCATGGCGCCATCGCCATAATTCATGCCACCCATTCACATGATTCCCTTCGCAATTCGCTCAATACTCCCCGCCTTCCCAAAGCGCTGGTGCGAGATGGAAGTTGGAGTTTATTTGAAAATTGGTTAGAAAATGCATTCGCAATCGATTGGACTGCGCGAGGGTTACCATACGGTAGCCAGCCACGGATGCCCCCCCCCCCCCCCCTCCACCCTTTGATGGCCACCGGATTCGATAGAGCGGTGCGAGCATGTTTGCGTTGGATACGAAAATTAATATAAATTGAAATTTTATTCAAATTAAATCCTCCAAAGTGAGTTATTGGCCGAGCGCAACCCGCACCGTCCCCATCCCACCTCGAGAAGGGCAAAAGATGGACCTCGGAATCGGATATTAGATTGAATCGATGATAATTAACATCGGAGCGTGCACAGTGCCACCCCCGGGAGGGTGCCGAGGATTGCCGTTTGCTCTGGCATTAATTATGGATCAGCAGCACAGCAGCGAGCCCATTATAGGGCCAATCGAGGGACCTAGGTTCGATGTTTCGATGGAGTGTAGTGGCGTGGCGTATCGTGGCGAGATTACTTTTCTATTTGCACAAGGAATGCTCCCCCCCCCCCCCCCACTGGGTAAGCTTGTTATTTGGTGTCCAGAGATTTGTGAGCGTGCTAGTGTCCGTCCTCATCCTCCAGGCACGTTCTGCACGCTCTAACGCATTAGTTCTGCAAATAAGGTCTCACCAATCGGCCCGTAAATGTGTGTGCGCGTGTGTGTTCTTAGCTAATTTGTCATAACAAATCTGGTCCGCTTTTGGGCGTGAAATCTCAAAAAGCTTGAAAGCCACGGAACGGTGCTTGGCCCGGAATGGAATCAAAATCGAATTCCTCCACCCTCAGCTGTCCAGCCGTAGGTGCCGTGGCATATTGACAAAGTGTTAATAAATATGTGCATTTTGTGATGTGTCTCTCTCGCTCTCTGTTTCTCTCTGGTGTGCGTCTCGAGGAATATATCTTCGAGACCATGTTCCGAATGCGCCCACAGTCGATTCATCATTGGATTCGGTTGTCAAGCGCCGAGCCGGGCCGGGACGGCTTGTTATCCGCACTGGCCGGCGACCGACAATTCGGTTCGGTGGCATGTTTAGTGCGACCCCGCCGTGGCGGCGTGTGGGCGCCACCGCCACTTTCCCAAACACCTGAACGTGCGAGAGCAATCGATAGACCTGACACGGGATCGTTCCATTGATCACCACTCGGCTGCCGCTCAGGGCACCAAAAACGGAGCTTAAAGTGGTGTTTGCCTTTGCTAACGTCTTGGGATTGCACTTTGCTTCGGGGCGATATTGAAGTCTCGCTCGCAAGTCCATGTTTGGTTCAGGCTTCAGGTGTTGGAGGACCGCTGGCTGTCGATGCTCCTATCAATAGCAGTTGACATTTTGAGAGCTCGTTACGACAGTTATTGGAAGCCGCGGGGGCGATCGGAACCTGGCTGGCTGACACTAAAGATGGACCACGACATCGCTTCTCGGCGCACTGTTGACGCTAAGAAAACATCGAATTCTCCTTCCATGAGGTGATCTTAGGTGTTGTCGATGTGGGTTTTTGATAAGCTACCACCAGGCTAAAGTATATCTTTGAGAATCCGTTTTTTTTTTTTTAAATCATTCCAACGTTTCTCGCCGGTTTTTGTGGTCAAGGCCAGACAGCAGCAGGTGAGGAAAGAGTGGATAAAGGGGTGAGCGAACCGCAGACGAGCACAACTCGTCAGCGTCATTTGTGGTTCATTAAGGAAAGCTTTCGAACGCACGCTGGTACGCAACCGGCCGCAGCACATGAACCATATTTATTCAATTTCACGCATGATTTGTCAGGTGTCAATCACTTTAACTGTTTCGAATGGTTTTTGATTAAATTTTAATGATCATTCATTTTGGTGACGGTTGGGGGGTGAAAACGAATGTTAAACAGTGTTCGCGTACACAGGAACACAAATGGAGGGCATCGCAGCATCACATCCAGCGAGCTTCTAATTAAAGGTGTAAATGACAACGGAACACCGTTCCGTTTTTCGTTCCGCCGGTCCATTGTTTGCTTAAAGTTTTGTGGTATTTTGCGTAGGTGTTGGGGGGAGAATCATTCGGTTGAAATTGATCTGCACGTTATGTTCCGTTAATGATTCGCTTTACTAATTGATAATTTATGCTCTCGGGTGCTTAGTGTCGCCTATCAATATTATGTTACAATCAGTGGTGTGTATGTCTGTCCTATGTTTTGCTATCCATCATAGGGAATATATAAAAACGATTGTGCGCGAAAAGGTGCTGCGGTTCCATAGAGGCATTTGTGTTGTTTGACAAAGTCTAATATGATAAGCATGCAAATATTTACCGCGTTATAATTTAACATCCAATCGAGCAGTGCGGTTAGTAAACATCTAGATTAAATTGGTTTGCCAATAATGATCGCCAGTACCCTTTTTTAATGTTTTCTAAGCTGCTTGATATGCCAACAATAAAGCGGAGGTTTTTGATGCTAGCGAAAAATATTTGCACTTTATCTGTACAGTGCTGTTATATTAAAACTTTATTGCTAACGTAATTTTGAGCGAATATCATTCTAATAATCTTTGAACTACTGGTACCTATCCGTTAATTGTAAGGTACTGGTTTGAATTACAATTTGTTAAATTAGAACTAACTATTGCGTTCAAATTAATGTGTTTTAAATTAATTTTGAAAGCATTAATTGAAAAACAAAAGTTGAAAGCAACAGCAAAGCAAGTTTAATTGTTAACAGCCTCTTGAATAACAATCACTTAAGGGGAGGCTAAAATAATTGGTTACTGTAATCGTTCATAATCCTTTTTGTTTATAAAAAGGGGTTGCAATCGATTGCGGAAGGGAATTTAACAAATTGATCCATCGAAAGCAAATCTTGCAGCTTTATGCTACATTATCTACAGCCTTTTTCGCTATCATCGGAATTGCAACATCCCAGCACTAGCAAATTGAGAGTCGGGTCCTGTTAGTTATTGGGCACAGTAGAACAAGTTCCAATAGCGTACTTAAAACACTGATCGTTTCGCTATTCACAACCAAATCAAAGATACACCATTGACCTGTTTGCATGTTGTAAATTTTCATTAATTCCATACTAAAGGTGTTTAACATGGCGGAGAAGACATATAAAGATACCATAAAAGATAAATATCCCACACAATTACCATGCTTTAAATGACAATCCGATCGATGAACTGCACTTTGCATCAAATCGACGAAACGTTTCACATCCTTCGTTGATATTAAGAGCCTTTCGAACGCTCAACTAACACCCAGAAAACGATAGAAATGATTACTTTATGTGCGAATTTCGCAAAAATGGAAATCTTAAAGCAGCATCCCAAAACCCCCGTTTCGGGCGACATCCTTTGCGGCGCGCATGGCGCACTTTCTGACTGCAGCGGAGGTGTACAGACAAGACCGTGCTGCCGGGGTCGCCACCGACGCGCCATTCATAAAGATCGAAAATTTACGAGCTCTCGCCTGTCACCGTTTTTTTTTTTTTCGTCGGGCGCCTCAAACTCTTTTGCTTCATTTCATTTCGCGTCCACCCGCGATTGGTATCCATATTTTATCCACCGAACGTCCCGGAACGAGTCCGAAAAAATAGTCAAACAGCGTCTGCCGGTTACAGTCCCGAAAAAGGAATGCCATCCCCATCGGAACATCTGAATCAACACGGGGGGTTTACGTTTCGGGGCCTTTTGCACCATTTGACATTACCTTACTGGCCAAGTGGCCACGGGTTGCGGTGGCGGTGTTTCCGCGCGCTAATCCGTCAACACCTCCTTTTGCTAGGGTGTTTCTCCCTCTCCCCGGGGGGTGTTTTTGTGCATTTTTATCGCTCACTGCTCGTGCTGCTGCTGTTGCTGCTGCTGCTGTTGAGAGCACTGGCACAAGCCACTCTCCTCACAAAATGGCCGTAAATCTCGACCGTTAACACCGTTAGCAAGTATGTGTGGTCGTGGTCTATCGATGGCACGGGGATGATCGAGGGTGTGAGGAGCGATTAAAAACCCATTCCCCCCCCCCCCCCCCCCATTCAGAGCCCTCCGGGCGTTCGATCGGAATGGCCGGATGTGTGGTGGCAATTGATTTGAAATACGTTTAGCCGAGGGATTTTCGGTCAGCAATTCGAATCAGCCCGTCTGTGGTTTGGCCAGCAGTCCGTGGCCCCGGCTATGATCACTTGTTTTAGAGAGAAGAGTGGCCGGACGGACACACAACAGATACACACATACATGGTGGATAAGTTTTTGAGGCCCACTCGCTTGGTCGCTCGTAAAATGGTCCTTCTGGTGGGCCACCATGGTGGTGCCGATCTTGGAACCCCATTTTACGAGCAATCGAGCTCCACCAGGTTCCTGGTGCGCTGTGAATGGCGCGAAACCAAAGCTCTGGTCTTCCCTCAGCTGGACCAGCTGGTGCTGGGACCATCCCAGCTGGCTTTGATGGCGGCATTTCGATTAACGACCACCGAAACGCTGCTGCTGCTGCTGCCGCTTGTACCGAACCAAATTTCTGGGGCGGCGGCTTTTCCGCAGGGCCGAGTGGAACAGACCACAAACTCCAGTCACGATGGGGGTGCTATCGAGCGGGGGTTCGGTTGTGTCTTTCACTAGTTTTACGATAATCGTAAATCAATTTTCCTCCCGAAGCGTTTGGTTTCGGTTCACCTCCTGCTCGCCACCAGGCACCGGTAGCGTCAGCTGGTAACGCGATTCTGCGGTGATGTGCATCCCTGTACCAGTGCTGTTGCGTTTCGTCTCTCTCCCTTGGTACGCTCTGTTTGGTCTAGTCTGCTTCCGGTGCCAAGGAAAGGTCAGTGTCGCGTGGCGTGTGCCAGTCTAGATGACCGGAGCTCGGTATTCGGTTTTATAACCCTCAACGAAAGCGATCAATGAATGTCGTCACCACATCGTCGAGAGAGCTGAGGTGACGATCGAGGATGTTTACGGATGTTGTCGTAGGATGAATCATCGAGAATCTGACTCTCGGTTTGCGGTTAGCTGATTGGCATACCGGGGGATTACGGAGAAGTTGCACATCACAATCCTCATTAAGATTCACTCGGTGTGGGAAGATATCAAAGGATATGCCCGAGGCCTGTCAAATAGATGACAGTGCGAAGGATGTGGTGATGAGGATACATCCTGTCGCCGGAAGAAGGTTTCCGGACGATTGAGCAGGGATGCAAGTGTATCTTTGCATCGGTTTACATTGATTCTTTATTTGTATTGGGAGCCGCTTGGCTTATTGGCATCAGGTAATGCAACGTGGTTTATCCTTGGTACAAGTTGCACGAAGCCGCCCTCGGTGTTGTAATGGCAATATCTACGCCAAATAGAGATGTTAAACCTTTCTAAGCGTTTTTCTTTGTTCTTTGGGCACCTGTTAGACATAATCGTTGGGCAATTTTTCTAATTTAAAAGTATAACAAATATTTTCATTGCATTCATTTGATGTTACGTTCCTTAAAACTATGCGATGCGGCCATTTGATGCGTCCATTTGAAAATAAAAATTGACCACAGAATCGCATCACTTGCTTATTGAAGGCTACGTTGAGCACTGAAACACAGTGCAAAGTGTGATTTAAACAGTTTAAAAGTGGTGATTCTGTTGATAGAAACGAAGATCAAATAGCGAATAGGTTAAAAGACACAGAATTGCAAGCCTTTTTTTTGTAAACCGGTAATTAATCATTGATATAAGCATCAAATAATCAATTTTTTAACCGAGACTTGTGAAGAAATCGACGGAAATATCAAAAATCACAAAATTGACCGATTTTGCTCGATAAAAATGCTAGGAATACTGGCCAAGGCCACGGTACAAAATCGTTGGCCGAGCAGCGATTCCGATTTTCCGAAAATTCGAAAAAATCGATGGGTTATTGGTTCAATATAACAGATCGGCGGATTTTTTGGCAAGGCATCCATAAATTGCATGTGAGATGGTTAAAATGTGTAGCTAACAATTTTCATTAGTTTGGAGATTCTGGTTCTCCATTTTCCCGGAATAAACGTGTTTTTTTTTTCGCAAAAAACCAATCTGTGTTTATCCAATCAGTCCCGATCTAGTTTGTAACCATCGCTTGTAAATGTTTGCATATTATTTTAAACATCATGAATAGATCTGAATGCTAATGCAATTAATCAAGAAACCATCATAAGACGAGAATGTCGCAGAATATTTCTAAGACCTTTGATAAACCATAGCAATTCTTAATTTTGAGCAAATCTCACTGTTCAGAATATAACAGTAAGTTAGTTTTTCTGATGCTCTGATTAGTGAAAGACTTATCCAGGATAATTTACGGAACCTTGGTTTTCATTCATCTGCCTTTGGGTCTACTTATGTCCGTAAATCATAGATTTTGCCCCGCTGATCGTCCATTTCAGGATGGAACGTATTTGAATGGCGAGGATGACTCACAAAGGTTGGCGAACCTCACATCCGGTTCCGGATCGAATCCGAATTCATATATTTGAAAGTTGGATGAGCCAACTATATATTTATGCAAGTTGGCAGAAACAACAATCTGGATTCTGGACTTGGGCTAGGATTTGCTATTTGTCCATAAAATGAACTCTTCCTCTCTCATTTTCACTTCCCCAGCCGTAGCGCACCATTTCCCTGACTATTCATAAGGCCAGCCCTGCTCGTATGTGGCTGAATTCAATTCTTACACCACAACAAAACGTGCCCCGGCCCGGCTGTACGGCCAGAGATAACAACATCAATCCCATGCGTGTACCGTGGCATCAAAGGGCCCCGGTGCCTGGCGGTTCGTCCTGGGCAAAGCAAATAACATTCCATTCTTTCGTTCGTCGGCTTGTATTCGGCAAAGGCACCCTCTGGCATATCGCCGATCACCAAGGCCGGCTGGCTCCTAAGCAAACAACCGGGCTCCCGGTGCTATATCCCGGAATCACCGGGCTGTAATCGGAATTTCATTTAGTTCGTTTGCAAATTGACTTCCAGCATATCCACAGCCGTCGGTGCCATCGGTACCATCGGTGTGCGGATTGTAGGCACGGCCTGGTTGACGCATGACGCATCTCGCATAGCCAGCTAGGCCGGACGGAAGGATTATACTTGCGGGAATGGTGCGGAACCTTCGGCAGGATGTTTTCTCATTTAGGTCGGTTCGGTATTAGCTTCGGCTCCGGACGGAATACGGAACGGTGCGGGAAACACCGGGAACCGGGAGCCCGGGCACAGAAATCCGTTCTGGCTCAATATCTGGGTACCGTCTGGGTAACGAAAAGCGAATCTCATCATCACATCCCTAAGGACCACCGGCAATTCGTGTACTCGCTGTGCTCGCATACCGGATATAGAGCACCCTTGGCAGCGATGCAAGAACCGACAAAGACGCTAGACATCCGCTTGGTGGCACTCCGTTTGCGCGTGTTCCATGAGCAAACCCTCACCAGGGTCCTGTCGGTGTCGGGTTGGTCGATTTTCGATTCTCGACTTCACACCATTTATGGTAGTTTGTCTGCCGGGCGATGGTTTCCCCGGTGTGGTGAGAGAGGCAGTGAATCGTTTTGGGAATCGTTGCTTTTTGGTCAGGTGCCGGTGTGAGCAAGTGGCAAAGTTTTGATGAAAACCGTTCCGCCGAACCCCCGGGGTGGCTAGCTACCAACGAATCCCCAGGTCTTGTAGTAGAATCAACGCAGACTAGTGGCCCTAGTGAGCGTGTGGTGTGTACCGTTGACGATGCTAATCCAATTCAATACGCTTAATCACAGAGGGGGATTCTCACTGGTCTGTTCTACCAGGTCGTGCGTTAATTAGATTCTCGCTCCTACGCCTACGGAATGTAGGACACGACAGACGACAGACGACACACAAGACCGTTCTGACTCTTCTCTCTCTCTCTCGTTGTGTGTGATTATGGCAAAAGGATTCATCGGAATCCTATCTCTCGTATTGGCACGAGCCCACGCAGCTGTACGAGCTCATGGATCAGACATTCTGCATTATCCAGCATCTATTTACGGTCGTTTGGTTTGTGTTTCGATCGTGAGCTGGCACGTTGAAGTGTGGCGCAGCGTTTCTCGAGCGTCAAAACATGTTTTGGACACTTATTAATAGCTACATCAGCAAACTTTTCACTCCAGCTCCACTTTTTGCATCCACCGTCTCTGTCCCATTCCCCGGTCGCTAAACTCCATTTAATGAAGGGCGACCGGGCATCATAAAAGAGTGTGGAAACTCATAAAAACTTCCTCCGATGCCGATCACTTTCTCACTTAAGCTTATTGATGATGGCCGCTGTTGCTGCTGCTGATGATGATGCTGCTCGCCAGTCTGCTGGTCCGTTGGTCTGTTGCTGTTCTTATACCGATACCGGACAGAGAGAGAGAGTGAGAGAGCGAGTAACGGATGCAAAGGGATCTAAAGGTTGGTTCGTCCTGTGGTCCATTTCATTCCAAAGGGATCCGCGGGGGTTCGCAGGGTGGCCATCATCGAAACCGAACCGGAACTGCGTAAGTCCTCCATTAGTCCTTCATCATTTCGAGGACGCGACGATGGTTTGGGTTCACCGTTCGCCAGGACCGTATGGAAAAGAATCGAGAAGAAAGTTTTTTAAGGGTTTCTCCACCTTCCCGACCATCGCCATCCATTCTCTTTCGTTCCGTCGTGCGCTGGAGCGGAAAAGTTTGGTTTCCATTTCCGGTCCGAGCCCGGGACGGGACATTCCCGGGACCGTGAACCCCCCGGGAGACAGACAGAGAAGCGGCTTAATATTACTTTTCCCCCTTTTTCTTTTTTTTTTTTGGTCGGCCAATGGTTTTAGCGCTGCTGAACCAGAGCGCCACTTCAGACGTGGGGATTTCAATTTGATGAATTTGTTGCTCGGCCACCCCTCGAGTGTGTTTTTGGGGGGGCTCGGGTGAAACTCTGCGGTCTAGAACGGATTTCACTGCAAAGACCGCCTCTCTTTGGGTTGTTTTTTTTTTTGGCAGAGTAACAAATCAATTCGCAAAATACGCGAACGGTTTGCAGCTCCGACAGCTACTCTGACAAGTCTCAATGGCTCATTTGTCATCCGTTCGATTGCTTTGCGATCCGCACAAATGCCTCAGTAATGATGGCTACTGATGCCTGGCACCGATCGCGGTTCTGTGGGTGCCGCAGCAGCTGTGACTGTGCAACAGATCTTCAAACGGGAACCAACGAAGCGCCAGGGATGTGGGAACGGGACTTTTGGAGGGTAGAAAAAAAACCCCGGGATCTCTCCCAGGGGGGAGAGATTAATGATACAATAAAGCGTGTTCATCGGGGTCATAAATTTGAAACCGCATTGAAACCGAGGCCACCGAGCGGTGGTGAGCGTGAAGCGAAAGTGTTTTATGATTGTTCTAGAAGGGGAAATGCGGTGAATTGATACTAAGAGTTATGCAGAGTCAGCATTAAATATGAATAGCAGAACTGTTATGTTAATAGTTCTTGGATCAATCCTCGAATCGGTCCAGTAACAATGATGCACCCTTCACCTTCACCTCACGAGATTCAATTTACTCTCTGTTGGTTTTGCACTTCATCAAACACCGAAAGCAAACAACCGACAGAATCGACAACAGAACACTAAACAGATCCGTACAGTTCCGGGAACGATCTCAACAACATTTGTTCCCTAAAGCGAACAAGAGAGAGAGAGAGAAAGGTTGCAAGTTCTCGAGCATTATGCAGAATATACTAGGTGTGTAACAACTGGTCAAGTTTATCTTACGCCCCGGGAAACTACCTGCTATGCTCTACACACAGTTACAAACCTCGTGTGCTTGACCGTGGACAAGATGAATGGCATCAGTTTATCAGGCGGAGCATATACATAGTTATGAACATTGTTTACCATTCAACTTTGTCCCTCTCGTGTTTGCTGGGTTCAAGGTTGTGGGCTCGCTTTTCGTTGTCCATACTGCAAACTTTATCGTCACGTTTGCTCTCCGAATACCGTGGCTCGGGTCGATTAGGTCACACGACGTGACACCGGACATCGTGAGCCCCGAGAAACACGAGAGAGAGAGTTGGTCAAATTTTTGTCTGCCTGAACTGAAAACAATGAATACATTAATCTTTGGGGCGGAGCACAACGGGTGCTGCTCACTGCCGGTTACGGCCAACTAATGCAGAACATGCAACATTCGAGAGAATTCCACAATCGTGAACGAGCGAACGGTGGCTTGAATGACTGTTTTGTGCAAAAGTTTGTGTCGAGCGTCGGTTTGACCCCCCTGGGGGTGAGGGAGCACAAAAGGCCACTAGGCCACAGGCACTTCTGATTTGGCACGGTACACGGTTCATGGTAGCCACGGTGCAGCAGCGCTTCGATGTAGCAAATTATGTTTTTCGTGTGCTTTACTCATGTTATACCCCTTGCCTTTCATTTCCTTCCCCTCTTTTCAGATCAAGCAAGTGAATCCGGGCAGCAGGAATCGGGCGGTAGAGCGAACGGAAAGGGTCGCAAACCGGGCCAGAAGCCGGGTCAAAACATTCCGGAGGAAACGGACATTGACTCGGAGCTGGCGGCCCGGCTCGACCTTTCCTGTATGACGCATGGTCTGATCCGGGCCCCCGAGATCGACTCCGGTTACGTGGTGAAGTACAACAGGTGCGGCAACGCTCCCCCGGTGGAGGTCCTTCCATGAGGGCCCCTTTCATTTCGGACTTATGGTAATGTGGGGTGTGTTTTTGGCTTCGGTTTTTTTTTCTCTCTCCTGGTTTTTGGCACTGGCACGACGGACGGACTGCAGACGGAAGAAGGATGGCAACATTTTCCTGGTGGCGTACTACGAGTGCGACGATTACTATACCCTGCAGCCACCGGAAGTGGATCGGTTGTACTGCAGTGGCAAGGAGTGGATCGGCAAGCGGCCGGTATGCATCTCAACCCGTACCGGGCTCGAGGACGACGAGGAGGGTGACGATGACGAAGAGGAGGAGGAAGAGGACGAAGAGGGAGAAGAGGGTGAAGGTAGGTAGGGGCGATGCTTGTTCGAAAAAAAGGGGCAGGACACCGGCGCTACTCTTTAATTCATATTCAAATTGAGCTCCATCGGTCGGTGGTCCATGGTCCGCGAGGATAATGTATGGCATACAATATGTAATGCTACAATTTAATACGGTGGAAGTGTTAATAATTCATCGAAAAACGGTCGTACGAGAATTTAATTCGCTCTAGTTGAGTGGAACAAACGATCCCTTAGGTTCGCTTATTTCCAGGAAGGATTGTAAAGTTATTGCATATGGGCGTAGGGGCGTATTTTGTTAACGATACTTGTTCTTAATCGATGGTGAAGACTTTTACAGTCATCCACAACATCGTAAATTGTGTTGATAATGTAAAACCTTTCGTATGACCTGGAATGAGTTTCGTTATATAGTTTTCGATCAAATTGAAAGATAAATTGATACTGTTTGATTTGATATCTCAACTTCTTCTAAAGCTATTGTGTAATTTCATGCGTAAAGAAGCTACACGAAATTATCTATGTACCGTCTGTAAATGTACTTTTTAGCATCTATGTGGATATTTTTAACTATGTTTTCGGAATGAGTCATAGATTTAAAATAATAAGAAGATAGTAATTTAGTAAGCAGATTGTAGATTCTTCTAGTGAAACGCATTTTAGTTAGATAGTTGGTTGAATAGAATTGGTTGGTTGGTTGAATTGGCTACAGTTAGTTGGAAGTAAGGTAATGCTTAAAATTTCAATTAATGGAAATTCTATCTTCTCCTTGTGTTCTTTATCTTTCCATGTCTGTATCTACTCCATGTCTGGACAATGCTTCGGATAGATATGTTGATTTTTGTGTTAAAGAAATGCAATGTCTCAAAAGGCACTTCGTTTAATGTTTCCAAATTTGTTGTAAAGAAAATTTCTTTTCATTTTTTATTACATCTTTTTAATTTTAATGTCATATTTTGCGTTCTCGTGATATCCTTTTCTTATCATTCACTCTATTCTATTGATCCATAGGAGCAAAAGTTTCAAAAGTTCAGTAGCTTCCTTGCAATATCCTTCATGTTACTTACTTACTAACATTTCATGTTACGTACTCTGTTATCATACAAACAGAATTACTCCGTTGATAGCAACAATAATGTTATCATTCCTTCATTTAATTCAACATGTCTTCCATTTAAATGTATTTAAATCATAGAAAATCGCCAAAATCATTTGAAAAACTTTCCATGCTCCTATCGATGCTTAAACGCCCCGTTAGTGAGAGCAAAGTGCATCGCTAAACCGCAGCTTCAGCGTTAAACTGGAAGCAACCGTATCATTTCAAATAGATCATCTTAGCCGATACCACGCTCTGAAGTTCACCTATTCAGTCACCCTTCCGTCACCGCCGTCGACATAAATCCTATTCACATGTTAAGCGAGGCCGATCAGCTGATAACCATAGTGCGACCGCCAACCAACCAACTGGGACGAACAGGCACCCCAAAGAGCACCCCAAGAACGAGCGAGTCAGTCACGATTTTCATTGAACTCCGCGATCGTACCCGCGATCCACGGAACGCACCGTAACGAACCGATTAACCGCACCGATGTGATGCTCGAAATCACGTCAATATTATCTCTTAAGTACTCAATTTGTACACGACGGATGAGGCCAGCGATGGAGATTGGAGGTGGATGGCCTCTTTTTGATTTGTCCAGCAGATCGATCGATTGATCGTAGATTGTGGACAGGGTTCAGTTCCATTACACTTACAAGCGTGAAGAATGGAAATGAAATCGGTTATGTATGGCCGTCTTTACCACTTTCGAAAGGTTTTGTCTCGGTTTATCACAAATTGAGAGTTTGTTTTGTTCCATTGGGACAACGTTACTTAGTTAAACTTTATAGTTAAAAATAGTAAGAAAAGTAGGGATCTATATTAATAACATTAAACATGTTTGCTTACTTTAAGCACGATTTAAACACGAGTAAGCTGCAAATTGATTTGCTGTGTCCTTTAGCATCGTGCACACCCATGTTGAACACGCCATTCTAGCCAGTCAACATTACCATAACAGTCCATCACATTTTCCTTTCCACTGACGACCATTTACCAAACATTTAGACGAAACTTCTCCACCTTCCTTCCATTCCCGATCGTTACCATCACTTCAGGTATGCCGAAAGTGACAGGTAAAAGAAGTAATTTATGTCCCATGTTGACGCTACCGAGAGATATTAGCAGCATAAATTGAGAAAGGGGCCACCGCGTTGGTTTGTTGTTCCAACAGCAACCAGCAGCAGAACACAACCACGACACGCGGTACCGTGGCATTCGTTTGCCGAAATGCCCGCGCGCTTGTAAATGTTGGGGATTGTTGGTGGCTCAGGGGTTGAATATGCGATGCGATGCGATGCGACGATGTCGTCCGAGGAGGAGTTGGAGGAATAAGAATGAATGACGCCAACCGGCAAACCGGCCCCCCAGAGTGTGGCCAAATAAATGCCGCCGGATGATGATCTGTTATTCCAGTCGGCTAGGCATTCTCCGTTTTTCTTCCTTCTTCTGCGGCCTTTCTGCGAGTTTTCTATTTTCTCTGGCGCGCGTGAAAGGCGTAAAAGATGAAACGATGGACATGGACGGTGCTATTCCGGGCGCCATCGTGTATGTTCTCGCGTATGTTCTCGCGTGTGGTGGTGGAGGAGAAGGAGGAGGAGATGCTTTCCATGCTACTGGCACACATTCTCCAGCGCATACCGCGAACCGTTTGTCTGTTTTGTGTTGTTCACAGCAGCGGCAGCAGCAGCAGCACTAGCGAAGGATTTACTCCGATGTTTCTCGCTGTTGGAGAAATGGAAAAAGGAAAGCCACATACAGACACGCATACTAGCAGTTTTTTTTGTCGTTCTGTTTCGGAATCCTACATCGTGCTCGCTGCATATTATGCTAAGGGAGCAAAAGCTTGCATCGGGTTTACCGGTGGTGCAGAGCGTAGATGAATGTTGGCGGATTGTAGAATGTTCTGTAAATTGTTATTTTGTTTCGAGAGGGGAATTAGTGACCATCCATCAACTCTGTGCGTCGGAAGGGTTTTTAGAGGCGCATCGGGTGCTACTGACACAGATTTAAAACGGGAGCCACCGAGAGAGAGAGAGAGAGCGAGAGAGAGTGAGCGAGAGAGAGTGAGCGAGAGAGAGTTAGGTGTTCCATGAACGATTGCTTCACCGGAGTGTTACACCGATCGATCATCGAGATTGCTGACTTGAGTTAACCGGTTGCCATAAATGGTACCGTCAGTACCGGGAGTATGCCATCGATCGCAGCAAAATGGAAGCCTCCACTCTGTGTGCTTTAGAGTTCAAATCGATCGATCATGTCGTGCGCACAGAGTGAATATTAAACTCAAGTCTGTCGATCACCGAACTATGCTAAACAATAATGATGAGAGTCCTTTAGTTCATAGCAAATCGATTTAGAAATCGAACAGGAATTAACATTCTCATTTCCTTTCTCCATTTCCGCAGAGTATGAAGATGAAGAAGAGGAGGACTCTGAGCAACCATCCGGACCATCGGATGATGATGCTCACGAGCAACGGCAAACCAGCACCACCTCGACCACAACAACAACAACGCCGACAACAACATCAACAACCACCACAACACCGGCTACGACAACAACTACTTCCACCACGACCACTACCGAGCAACCAACAACAACAACATCAACATCAACGACAACAACAACGACGGAACGGCACACGGAAGCAAACGTACCGGATAATCTGTCAGTGGCACAAGTCGAACATGACACCACCGGCGGCACGGACTCGGCGGAGGATCACGAGGAAACCGATGAAGCGACGGACGACGGCGATGAAGACGAAGAGCCGGAAGGGGAAGGTGATGATGAAGATCGCGAGGATCTTCCATCAGCTCCACGTGGGGAAGAAGCAACAGAGGACACTCCGGCACCGACGGTACCAACGACGATCGTGGCCGCTTGCGGTTCCGATCGTGGTGGTTGCGATCACGACTGTCACATGATCTACCGTGGTAACGAGGTGGAACCACAGATCGAGTGTAGCTGCTACCGGGGCTTCCTGCTGGACCGCCATGATGGAAGAACCTGTCACGGTGAGTAATTTGTTTGGCCCGCGGCTTGCACCAGATGGGCAATCCGGCGTAGTGGCGCTGTCACGTCGTTGTCACCGGTGGCGCTGGTGGCCAGGAAGCTAAAATTAGCCGAGAGCTCGATGTGTTGCCGATGCAGCGATCGGGATTATCGCCAGCAGTCACCTAGAACCGGGCGCAGGTTTTTAAGTTGAGGAACGTGGATTGGATGCGTTACAGAACACAAACAGAACAGATTCCGGGTGGCGAGGAAGTGTATGCGTGTTTGTGTTTGTTATTGGGGGGGGGGGGGGGGAACCGGGTACCAGATACCAGTCCGAGACGTCATGGCGTCGGTCCCAATCGAAAGGAAAGTTAATTCCCGCGTGACAAATGACGGTGTAGGTTGGGGTTGTTAATAGCGTGGCAGTGCCCATCGAAAAGGGGCCCTTTTGCGATCCCGGACAAGTGCCGAAGACCCCTCCGTGGGGTGGGAAGGTGGGGGCTCGTGATCGAAACACGAAACCTTTCATCGCATGATGTGGGCGAAGGTGACATGGAAGTGTCACCCGTTGGGGGTGGGAGCGACCAGGGGGAAGTGTAAAATATTACCAACCAGCAGCATGTAAATCTGCCCTCACATCAAGAGTGAGAGAAAGAGAGCTAGAGGGGTTCATCTCCCTTTCGGGGGGGGGGGGGGGGGGGGGGAAACAACGAGGGCGAGAGAGATCCGCTACATCCGGGCTGTTGTCAGTTGATTGACTTATGCCTAATTGCTGGTAGATTGGTGATTTGATATGTGCGATAATCTAATCGCTCAAATTAAGGTGGTTAGAATGTGTCAAACTTTGTTTGTCCGCACGTCATCGTGTCACCAATTTCTGTAATGCTGGCTGGCAGATAACAGCCACATGATGAGCCGTTATGTAGCATCCGGTTTTGATGGCCTAGCATAGAACCGAGAGGCGACCGAATCGTTTTGTTGGTGATCCAGGAGTTTATGTCTATGAAAGCTTAAATCCAACATTGACATGTTCAAGAGGTGGGTTTTAGGGGTAGCGGTGCATGTGGTGCACGCATTTTCCATACCATTTACTGTGTTGTGAATTCGATTGGATAGGAAAAAGGGAGGAAGTGATGTATGCATCTGTGTATCATTTGTGGATATCGTGAGTGGATTAGTAGCAATTAAGTAGACTCTAGTATGTTTTATTGCGATTTTTGATGGATTAATTTTGAAAATGGGATTGTCGACTGAATGAATCCTATGCTACACTTCATTTAGAGACATCAGATAGAGATGCGCTATTGGAAATGTAATTTGAAGTGTGTTTTAGTTTTGTAATTTGAAGTGGTGTTTGAAGAGATCATCATGCAATGTGCTTCCACTGTGCATTTTCATGGACATAACTAAGAGATGGTTTTCTATTTCATACGAACTTTATGAATCGGGTGATTCAACTGAGTTATATACATTATTTTTATCAAATTTAATAGCAATTTGATGTTTAAATCCACTAAGGAACTTCCATTTGAAACAAAACAGTGACAGAGCGTCAATTCGAATAACAGTTCTCGAACTCCTATGAGAGATTTTTTTTTTAGCAAGTATGGTTACTTCCGTTTAAATTTTGTATAATGTCCTGGAGGAAATTTTCAAACTTTGGGAAGTGAAAAAAAATGCAAATACTCGCGTCAAAAACCGTGGTTTGGATGGTGGTTTGAGTCAATTTTATTTATTTCTTATGCTCTTCTTTTCCATATCTAATAACATGAGACATTGTATTGGCATCATCCTTTAATCGAGTCTACACGATCCTTTGCAACGATCCTTTTCTATTTTATGAAAAGAATATTAGATATTAGCTTCGCTAAGATAAATGATTTTACACGCCTCCCATTTCATAATTATTGGCTTGGAAGAGATAAATTTTATGAACTTCCCTTTACGATGTTACATCGCCCTGCAAGTCATTCCTTTTGATTTGTACAACTTAAAATATAAATTTATCACAACTCGCAACGGTGCAGCATTATCCTTTAATACTCCCGATAGTTCCGAATATTAAAAGTGTCTTATAAATTCAAAATAACACGAATATAATCTTATTGTTTTGCAAATATTATTATAAAGTTAGATTATAAAGTTAATCCAAATCAAAACTTAACAACATGGTAAAATTGTTCAGAGGCTTAATTCCTTTTATTCAAATAGCTACACTCTAAAGAAAATGATTGGACGGGCTATTTGGTAAAACCCATTGAAACACTACAGCTCACCAGGGAGTAACTCTTGAATGCCATTGGAACCATAAAAGAAGCTTTATGCTGGATATCGATTGTCATAAGCTGTTATGTGCCGTTCCAGGGGAAAGTAATATTTTTGAAAAAAAAAATACCCATGTTCCTCCAGGATACCGTTTCGGATGGTTCTCTCATTTTACATTTTTCCCTTCTTTTAACACATGGTGCGTTCCTACTCACGAAATGTGTTGAATAAAGCACCATGAAGCGCGTTATCACTCAAGCGTCAAATTCTATTTTGACGTAACACGTCCCTTTGGGGTGTTGAAATCTGTTTGCTTCTCCTTCCCCCTCGTATGGTCCTGAGGGCGCAGCAAACCGTGACGGGCTGGCAAGTTGGTGACACAATCCGGAGCTCCAAGCAACCATCCCATCGACCTCATCTGTGGAACAATGAACTAATCTTGTCCATCGCTGTTAAGGTTTGTGGAGCAGAGCAGTCAGACGGTCGCCAAAACGGGGCCACCTCCATCCCAGGGTCCAGTGGGATCGCGAAAGTGGAAATTTCACGAAATTGGTTCGCTCGTCTCGACTATTTCGTTATCATCTCTCATTTAGCTTTATAGCACACGGCGGGTGCGGGCGCTTTACTATCGGTTTCTTGGGAGTGGCGGCGTACCAAATGGCGGTACAGACTAGAAAGGTTGTTACACCAACCAGCTGTGGCCCCCGTGTGGGGTGTTTAAAGGCTTAACTCGTTTCGTTGCCACTTGCGCACGAGCGGTCTCTGTCCCGAGACGAGCGTTCTAACACATGTTGCATCCAGGAATTCGGGGATATTTACCAATGGAAATGAAACATTCCAGTGAATCTCCGCTAGCTGGTATAAGGCTTCAAGTACACGTGGCACCCTGAAGCGATGAGATGGGCTTAACTGAGATCAACTTTCCCACGAAACATCCCGGTTAAAAATTGTTTCATTTATCTTGTTTCCGTGAAATTAATGCCAGGAAAATTCTCTACAAAATGTTTCGTCTTTTGGTTCCGTTTTTGCTCTTGATCGAATGAAATCTCGGAGCTGCTCGCACTAATCCCCGGGACTAATCGACGGAAAGTTATCATAACGCAGTTTTCCTAAAGGGAATCGCCTACGAGGACATTAACGGTTAAGCCACTAGAACGTGCATTCGATTCGAAGCAACATCGGCAGCAGTAGAAGGGTTGATTGTTTTCCTCCACCCTTTTGGTTACGTGGCACATCCCGTGGCGCAGCAAAAACAGTCGTTGGCGTAGCGCCTTGATTAATTGTCAGCACGCGCGTGTGCACACCGCTTGACAGCCTTAGCCGTTTGTGTGTCTTTTTTCCCGGTAAATGGGGCGCCTGCCACACCTGTCAATGTCCCAAAAACCCTCTCCATTTTCCCTTTCATCAACATGCGTGATGGCATCAAGTTACGTGGGACGACAAGCTGCCGCTGCTGTTGCTTCGGTTGCTTCGTATGATCGAGATCGTGTTTTAGGGGATCGACTTGGCCGCGTGTTTGTGTATGTTTTCCCCTTGTTTTCGGTTCCGGGGATTGAAATCGGGGCCAATTAGTCCCGGCCAAACCAAATGGATTGTGCCGGGTCAGGTGAAACACTTAATTTTCGATCACTTCGCTGCCACCTCGCAGTCCCCCAATTGAGAACGATATTAACGGAACGGGAACGGTGGCCGGGGGACGACGAAAAGAATGTTTAATGACAGATAATAACGGGCCGGATTTGCATAAACGATGTGTCATCAATTAGCCACCGTAACACCTACGGCGTGCCCGATGATGGGCCGGCAGTGGCACGATGGCGGCCATCACCAACCAACCATCGATTGACCGTGGCCATCGTGCAGTTCTGGCCGGCCGGTCGTGCTGGCGTTGATGGCAAATGCCAATTAATCTTGCTTGATGGTGCACCATTTAGAACGGTGCCCGGGGTCCGAGGTTTGTTTGGTTGTTTTCGGTTGCTTCCGTTCTGTGGAGCGTGAAAAAAACTCCAAGTGACTCGATGGTGAACGGAGCAAACCGCCGGCAATGTCGACCGCGTCGTATAAATGGCCACAAATTTAATGCAAAATTCCGTCCATTTTGTTATCGTTTCGTTTTTTTTGGGACATAAATTGAGCTTTATGCTAGATGCTAGACTGGGATCCCGGGGCGGCACTTTAAATTTGTAGAACATCCGCCATTATCCGCCTCGTTTCATTAGCTAATACTGATTGTAGTCTTTTTTTTTTTGGTGATTTTTTATCGGTTTTAAGATATCAACGAATGCCTGGAAAACAATGGCGGCTGTGAGCAAAGCTGCACCAACAAACCGGGATCGTACGAGTGTAGCTGTGAGCCGGGGCTGCAGATTGATACCCTCAATGGGCACACCTGTATCGGTAAGTACCACCAAAAGCCGCTAATCGTTGTCCTTTGCTTCGCACCGCCTAATGCCAGTGACAGTCTCGCGTGCGCTTCTGGTGCTTCATTTTGATGTTCGAATTATTTGCTACGCGTTTGCCAACTGCTTCTAAATGGTCTTATTTGCCTGATAAGCAACTAAAAAAGCTTTCTTCCATCACTTGCACTATATTTCTGCTAAATAATGCTTGAAATAGGACGCTTCGAGGGTGTAACTGAGGTGTAGACGGAGAAGATGTAGACCGTGCACCCTGTGACGACGTAAAACTCATTATTAGTTCGGTGAGAAGTTCCTAAGGGATCCCTTGGCCTGTCTTGGCCTGTCCTGGCCCGAGGAACTGTTGGAAATTAGTTACAAAAGGCCACCCATTCTCCCCCGGCCCGTGGCTGCAGTGCTTGACAGAGCCTTTTGTAACAACTCGGTGCACTCGGTGCAAGCAAATTGCATACCTGCATCGCACACCACGTTCATTATCCATGGCCCCTTTGGCCCCTTAGCCAAGCGGACAGTCAGGTGAACATAATTTAAATTATTTTCTGCTGACTTTTTGCTTGCAAATGGGACGAGTGTAGATGAAGCAGCGGCAGCAGCAGCAGTAGTAATAATGGTAGTAAAAGACTTTCTTCTCCTTCTTCATCACCCTCCGGCGGCGATGAGTGTTAGCTGGAGTGACGGCTCAGCGATTAGTTAGCGGCGTAGCTGGGGACCCCAAAGCGCTTCGCCTTCTTTGCATAAGATGGTACGGATTGGTACGGACAGTTGGCATTTATTGTAAAGGAAGATTAAACTATTTCTTCTTTACTAAGGCCAGTTTGAACTTTCTTCACTTAATGCCTTGTCAAGGTAAAGGACAAATACATTTCATTTCGCTGCGAGGCGTTAGATTCTTCGCTTTAGTTTACAGAATAACAAAGAAAAGCAAAGCAAGAAGAATAGTTTGCTTTACCAAAGCGCAAAATAAAAGTGTGAAAGTGACACCTTCGTTAGTCAAAGACGAGCCTGGCAACATTGAGCCACCAGATGACGTTGGACAGTCCTAGAAATACTCGCCATTACTCTGGTTTCACTGGCCGGATTCTTTGGTTTACAAGATTGAGAGCACTTTCCGAGTGTTGCTCGAAGCCTCGAAGCTCTGCAGTGTCAATGCAATGCAAACAAACAAGTGACTTCCATTAAGGTCATCCATTGCCCCTTTTGCCAACCCACCAGGACGAACAGGTACGACCAAGGTGCAGGGGTTAGCTGGAACCAAGGAATTAGGAACGGCGACTGTGTGACTAAACGGAACGTAATTGCACATAATCCAAGCGATGAAAAGTATGTTCTGCGGCAGCGAAAGATCGTTCCGCTCACTCATAATAGCCATTAGTTTTGCTAAAGCCAACTCCTCGCCAAAAGCCCAACCACACCGAGATGGCCCCAGGAGGAAGTATCCTTGGAGACCGGTTTCAACTTAAGGATGGTTCGCTTTCCCTCGGTTTGACCCTCGGAGCCCTAAGGGCAGGCAGCGCAACCATTTGGTGAAACTATGGCACCGGGATAGCTGTGAACGTTTGTTCAGATTAGCGGAAGGCCTGGTAGAAAGGCAAACAAGAAGAGAAAATAGAAGAAGCAGCGGAAGCTGTCGTCTTTGCACCAGCCAGATAAACCCGGCCAGCTACAACCCAACGAGGGGTTTAAGGTCAGTTCTGCTTGGGTCTTTTCCCGTGGTATTACCTTACGAGTAATGTGCTCACCGATATGCCCTGATTTCTTTACGGCTTTCTCTCTCTCGCTCTGCGAATGAACGCCACTGAACGCCGTTCTGCGTATTTTTGCTATCCGCTTATGCTGCAGGTCTTCAGTGCATCTTGAGCGTTCGGGTTTGGATTAGCTGGTGCTTGGGGTTCAAGGTGCTTCTTTATGTTTTTGTGGAGGGTTACAGGTTAAAGGTCTTATGCAGGACTTGTGTAACCGGTCTGCTAACGTTGCTTGCTCTTTTGTCGTCGTGAAACGATACTTTGCATTGCATGGGAGACGCTATCTTTCTTCCAAGAAAGTATGATACAGACATTACAGCTGTAATGATCAACGAGTCGTCCATTTTTTTACGAAAATATGTTTTTTGATAAATTTATTCGATGATTATCTTGCCATATTCGTATTGTTTAGTATAGTTCTTGCAACAAAACAATTCTTATCGAAATCGCAGAATCGAAATCGGTAGAGAGTACAGATACGCACAGAGCGAGTACTTGCCCTGTGTAAGCAACAACTTGTTATTTCAATTTCAATAGAAGGACTCTCTTCTCTAACCCATCATCGCTTCGATGGTTAGTTCCCACTTACTGGCATCCTTTCAAATGTTATTGGCTAATGGACCTTTCGATGGTTTCGGATGAAAATCAACTCCACCACTCGATCTGAGTGCCCCTGGGGCCACGAGAGTGACAGCTGAACCAAAAAAACCGATCAAATACTTCTGACCAACCACCAAGCCACTTACGCGCTGTTGACTCTGTTTGCGGGAGAACTTTTACAATTCGTCGATTCGCTTCTGTATCACGAACGAGCTTGCAACAAACTTCTTCTTATCACAGTATCGTCCAGTGCAGCTGATGCAGAACGTGCTAGTGGTTCAATAGCATATCGCCTTACCTGTTGCTTCGTGTGATTGGTTGTAAGCAGCAATATCAATCCGATATCTAATCGATGCATTGGAACAAGGGATTGAAAGACGTATTTTTTAACAAATTTATAGCATTCGAAGACGAATTTGTTATGCAAATGTGTTACTAATAAGAGTTTGTTTTATCAAACTCAATCTTAGATGTTCTAAGCCACGGTGTATTGAATAAAAAGTTAGGTTTAGTTGATTTCAAAGTATAAATTTTGCCATAAGGTAACGCAAGTGCTCTGATAGAGTTAGCAAGACCGATAGCGACTATCATTGTTGTTGCCCCTAATTACTTTCACCATGAGTTACTCAAAATTATTGTCAAAATAGGTCGCAAACCAAGGAAAAGGTTCAGAAACATGTGATTAGTTTAACATTATTGAACCAATCAATTATTGCTTTACTAACTCCAAGGAGTTTACTAACTCTTAAAAGAGAAAAATAAATGTTTATTCTGAGGAACGACATTTTATATCAGAGGTTATTCATGTTCTGTTGTATTTTTCTTTTTATTGTAAATTTCAAAGCCATGATTAAAAAATTAAAACTTATTTACTTTTTTTAAAAAAAAACCTGTGCTGTAAATACCTTTGACCAAAAATATTGCAGTATTCCATTGTGGTAACAGAACAAATAGAGTAAAAGAACCCGAAACCTATCTCTAGACCATCCGGAAATAAAGTAAACGGACACTGACTTTACATTTGTTTTTAATTTCAATTTTGACTATTCAGCTTATCAATTCCGAGCACACCTCTTCTGTGCCTGTTGGTACGGCAGTTCCTGTGCCGTTCGATTCAAACAGTCCCTATATGATGCCACAGCAGCTGCGGCTATCGACTGACTATTCCCGAGCCCATAAATCATACGCTCTCGATAAATGCCCGTTTGTGCAGTCATCTTAACGCTATTTACGACAAACCGGTGCCATCGTAGTGCCACAGCGTGGTGGCGATTCCATTTTTCAGGCGATTTAATTGGAAGATTCGTTTAATAAAACGAATATTATCCGACCCGATTATTTGTGCGCCAACCGTCCGTCCGTCCGTGTTCCCCAACAGGTTGCACAGAAAGTTCACCGGTTCCACTCGGCTCGGCTCGGCTCTCTGTAACAGCGGTCCCGGGTCTCCGGTGCTATCCAGCGGAAGTGCAATTGTCGTTTTTCAAGCTAAATGGTCCGAGCTCGTTAGCCCTAGTCCTCGCACGGCACATGGCACGGCACCAATCGCCGGTCGGAGCGTAATTCAATAAAATATGCAGCACCGAAGCCAACGGGGCGGATATGCCTTATCTGGCTTCCTGCAACCATCCTTCCTTCCTTCGAGTGTTCTGAGTCGTGGCAGAGGCGTGGCGTTCGCTGGAAATTGGAATTTTCCAAGGAAAAGTAAAGAACGATGGCGCCTTACTCCTTAACCCTTACTCGCGGCCCAAAAACCGAAAGCGACTGGTGGATGAGCGCCCGGGACAAACTTTATACCCGGGGTTCCCGGGTTCCATCCTATAGGGCCACGGTTCTCGAGGTGTCCATTTTCAGAGCCACCCGAGGGACCCGAGAACTCTCCAACGGGAAATGGAACAGGAAACCCATTTCCGTCGAGAGCGCTTTTGGGGACCAAAAAAAATGGTGGAGGGGGGGCTGGCAATCTGATAGGGGGATAGGGCCACGTGGGCCTTCTGGTGGCGGTCCCTTCTTAATGAAAAGAAGAATTTTCGAAAGGATGTACGGGTTGATGGATAAACTCTCGCTCTCTCTCGCGAAGATCATATCAACGGACGCATCCCGCTTTGCGCCACTTCCTCGCTCCGGTCGCTGTCGCCGTTGCCATCGAAAAGCGGAAAAAACTTTGACCGAAAGTTAAGCAAAGAACCGGCAGATACCTTAAAACGGATCATAATAGAACGACGGAACAGGGCCCTCGCTGTCATGTCGGTCGCGTTGTAAATGTTTGATGAAGCTGCAACCTCATCCCCGGGAAAGGGATGGAAAGGGGCAGGAGACGGGAGCAGCATCGCCTCGTAATTAAGCGTGTTTGCCTCTCATTAGCACACAATGGCCGCCCAATGGTGGCCGCTTTTGTTTCACCGCATTCGCCACCTGCATCCAAGGCACGAGAAGCGGAGAACGAGTTTTGAATGATGTCGAGTCGTGAAGCAGTGGACGATGATGGAACAGGATGGGCCCAGGATCAATGGAACCGTGGCGTGTTTCTTTTCTAAACTTCCACAAAGCAGCACCTTCTTTGGATTCAACGCTTCAGCTGGCTTCGCACTTTGTGCGCTCGCCCGGAGAGTATTCTAATCCTTTTCAATCAGCCAAATGCTGCGGCTCATCAACGCACGGTGCAGGTGTCTCTTTTGCTCTCTGACGAGAAGTGAGATGAACTCAATTAGGAGATTGAAAAGAAATGTGGGCCGCCGCATTCAGCGAGCCAGAAACTTCTCGAGCAACGGCAACTCATCATCCGTGCCTCAGCTGCTGCTGCTGCTGCTGCTGCTGCTGCTGCTTCTTGTCGCAAGTTTATGCTGGTTTGGCAGCAGGCATGTTGGTGAAGCCTCTTCAGAAGACGCTTCTTTCCAGTAGGATACCATCCATCGTCAAGCCTCTAGAGACATGTGAGAGGGTCTCCGTAAATGCGAAGGGAAAAAAGAAATGAAAGATGAAGGGGGGAGAAAAAATGGAAGTGTTACGATTCCAGAAAATTAATTCGTATTTCAAACGGAACACGACCACGAACCCTTCTACCAAACCGCGTGCTAAGTAATTACCTCAGATAATCCATGGGCAATCGTTAAACATATGCTGCCGTGGCTGCGGTGGTCGCCAGGGGCCCAAGGGCTAGCGACATCAAAGCGGTGTGTAGGCTCCTGGCCCCACCGGCAAAGGACACTTGCGCGCGAACACTACGATGAGCCTTCAAGCAAACCATTTTAATTGCGGGAGTAAGTTCCTTGCTGTTGCTTTTTCTCTTTCTCATTTCTTTGCTTTCGCTGTAAAAAAATCCGTTTTTGCGACTTGCAACAAGTGGAACAAGGGGCTAGGGAGCGATTTGAGAAGGGGTTAAGTAGAAGAACGCACACCAAAGGCTTCGTGAGCTCGGCGCTCGGTTACAATGAAGTGCTACTTGGGGAATGCTGGTCCAACATTCCCTCTTGGCACAAAAGCACGACCGTTGCAATGTCCCGGTTGACATAGATTTTCCTCTACGTTTGTTCCACTTATCGCTCCCGCAATGCACACGTATTCATCATTCCCAAGTGGTATCATCGCTAGGATTGTGATGTGGTTAAGGTGGGACTTCGGTATTTAATTTTTATTGGTGAAACATGTTTTAAACATTATTCCCTGAAAGCTGATCCTTTCAAGAGTATTGTGCAAAAGTTTTGGATCAATCGAGGAAAAACTGATAAAGATACAGATTTTTTTAAATCCGCGATTCATACAAGACTCCATGCAGCTCGCTACTTTGAAGAGCGTTTCCCTAAACCAACGTTTTCAAAGATGGTGCCCATCGTACTGTAAAAACTACTGGGCCGATCTTTTTGAAACACATAATTTGAAACATTTTGAACACATAATTTGTACACTTTTTGCCAGGTAATCCCGTCGAGACATCATTAAAATTGTTTATACTTTTTTTAAACAATTCTGTAAAGTTCGTTTTTTATGGCAGAATCGCAAAAAGCATCACTTTTTCAACTTCAAAAATCTGTCAAAAATCGATTTTTTTTAATATCAACAAAAACTCTCCGGGGCTACCTAGATAAACTTATAATCTTTCTAACGAATATCGATTTGTATTTTTCTAATGACCCGTCACGCAGCTACGATGGGCACCAGAAAAAGTGTCTTTTCGAAGACACGACTGCCTAAATTTGATGGCATGAATTAATTTTTCAATGAATGTGGCTCAAAACAATACCAAATATTCTTCAAAAGTTGTAGATAATTATGTCATTTACTTGAAAAAAGCACATTTGAATGGTTACGTCACAAAAAATCGTTGAAAACGGGCCTTTTTTGGCCCGAATATACCGAAATCCCCCCTTAAGGAACTCGCTCACCCTCTAAGATAATGCCTTTGGTTGGGTTTGTGAAGGATGTAGTTCGTTGCTGAGATTGAAATTCCACTCCACAGAGTCTAGAGTACCACACGCGAGGCAAGTTTTACTGTGTTTTACTGATCGCTTTTCGAAGAGCGAACATTCGCTAGCGAGCATGGCATCTAAAGGGAACTTTGAACTTCAAACACTTTACGCCACATCATTTCCACGTCATTTGAAATACAATTTTCTAATACGATGGAAAACCATTTTCTCTCTCTTTCTCTCTTTTTTTCATACACCACGCATCAATTAAACGTCACCTCGCACGCACGCACGCACCGCACACAACCACACCCATACGCATTACTGACACAACTCACCCTCGAATCCACCAAACACGCCGCACCTCTCATTCGCTCACTGCACTGCACCCGGTGGGGGGAATTGGATCCACGGACCCACGGGCACGGATTGCTCTCCCAGACGTGAACGAGTGTCTGCTCCGGAACGGTCACGGTCCGTGTCAGGATACGTGCGTGAACCGCTGGGGCAGCTACAACTGCAGCTGCGATGGGTTGCCGGGAACGCGCCTAGCATCGGATGGCCACGGCTGCGAGGATGATGGCGAGTGTGCGAACGAGAACGGAGGTTGCTCCCATCGCTGCCTAACGACCGTCGGTCGGCTGTTCTGCCTCTGTCCGGATGGGTTGCGGCTCGGTGCCGACTGGAAAACGTGCGAAGGTAGGGTTAGGGCCCGGGTAGATTCTGCACCACACGATCCGATCCAACCGATCGATCGATCGATCGATCGAGTCTCGTGGGAGCATGCGGGAACGGGTACCGGGTACCCGGTGGTCTCGTTCGCTCGTTTAAATTTGCATCCAAATGCCATAAATTATCCAACAAACCTGGGGGGGAGCAGCGAAGAGAGCTGAAAGGAGTGTGTTCTATCCGGGAGAACCTAGGGAGAAAGGGAGCCCTGATGACGACGATGGCCTGGCGTTTAAGAGCTTCATGGTAGTCGATGTCACACCGTTCACCACGCACGACTTCTCGTTAAAGGTCTGCCTCCGTAGCCCAGCCTCTTGTGGGACGTCGTGGTTTTTCGGTTCCTGGAGAGCGGGCACTTGAATGGCGTTTCCCTTCCACTGCAAACTTTTCATCAAATCGTCACTATCGAGAAGTTAAAATTAACAAGCTTCTGCATTGGATGGTGGCCCTCGGGCATCGGGTTCGTTATGGTGTCGGTGGTAACGTCAATCGCTGACTGGCAGGCTGATTGGTGGGTAAACGGTGGATGGTGGTCGATGGTCGCTGGTAACATACGCTAATGGCATGTGAGCTAGTTCGCTGGGACACGGGGAAAAGCGGATTAAGTAAGAATGTAGCATGGTGTATCTGTTGCCTGGGGACGACAGTTTGACAAAATGCTGGATGATAAGGGGGGAAATGTTACAATGGTAACACGCTCTACCAACACTCAACTGCATGGCGCCGTTTGACTTCATTAGATTGTGATGTTTAGGTACGATGTCAATGATCATGTTGCTATGGTTAACTAGGATAATAGCATTGTTTAACGTTATCCCGTGGAAGGGATGCATTGAGGGATGCTTCGGATCGCAGCTGTCTTTAAATGAATATTTTTTCAATAATTAATTGCTTTTATATTCAGTTCATCATTTTTTGAACACACGATGAACTGAAATATTGTGATTTTTTTTCTTCTCAAACGTAGCATCAGATAGTTAGTGATGCAATAGTTGTTTTTTTTATGTATCTCTACACTATTAAATAAAATAGAAAATGAGATAATTCAGCATGATCAACAGCACAATTGCATTAAATATGGAATGCTTTTTGTTGAATAGAATGAATAGGCAAGCACCAGATCAAAACTAATCAGGCTCAAATATTAGTGAACTTCAACACTGAAGGTAAAGCATTTTCTTGAACAAGTTTTGTTTGGTTTTACGGAATCAAACCTGAATTTATCGGTTGTTATTGATAGTAGAATGAATAAGTTTATCGATACTAGGAAAACAAACTTGAAATTCGACTCTCTTGAACAACTTCTTCTGATGTATGTTCAACACAAGCGTACAGAAGAGATGGAGGACATTTCATGCTTTCATTGATATTCTTTTATGAATGACAATGAAGTTTAAGCTGCCATTGAGATGAGTAGTTGATATTGGAAATTCCCAGTGACAAAGATTGAGTCAAGAATGCCCACGTAAAGAAATGTATTGAATAAATGTTTTTGTTTTCAACTATCTGATCTGATAGAGCTCAGTTTGAACCAATGTGGACCTTTGTGCTAACTATTTTAGTGAGCCCGATGAAGGAACAAATGTTCAGATCATTTAATTCCACAAGCTAAATTATTTTGTGCATCAAGCGGCCACGTGCGCTGTGTATAGGTATGTTAAGTTTTTTACCGTTAATTGTTCTGGTTTATGCAATTTTATTCTATTCATATTTTGGAATTGAAGATTGATAATTCATCCGCAATGTCATTTTTTCAACATTTCAACAATCACGCAGCTAATGTCCCTTGGTTATTAAGCGATTTTACCGGTTACCTGGCGCCTCCATTTGGAAAGGCGCCTCCATCATGGGGTTTCGGTAACGGAGCTACATCATTTCGTACTCTCGGTGCGACGATCAGTTTTGGAATTGCCTTTTCCTCTCTGGCCACGAACACAGGCACTGGTTGGGCTTCGGTGTGAAAAAGAAAATTTAATAAAGCCATGCACCACCAAATTATGTAGTGAAATGGCATGTGGATTGACTGTTACTTTCTTCTACTGCCCGCATGCAAATATTAGTTTGAGACCCATGATATAATGAAAACAGTAATGAATTCCAGAGAAAATCGACTTCCTTGTTGATAAGCAAATATGCATTTGGTGAAAACCAAATCATTTATGACCAGATGGAAAGTCTCAGAGGCAATCTAACGATAAGACGATTAGGCAATTCATTTGGAACAAATGCTCTTACTCAATGGAATTCTATTGAAGGCATTTAGAGTGATCTGCAAACTACTCTTCCGCTTACATTTCCTATGGAAACCATTACTCAATCAACCACAAGAACGAACATATGAGTTATTCCTTCGCATAGCTCAATCAATATCTGATTACTCAAAACGCCCTTTGTTTCTTGAATATCGAGGCTACCTTCACCTCCATCAGGCATTGATTGGCAGGATTATGTTCGATGCATCATGCAAGATATTTAATTACCTTTCGTTATGGTGTTGATTCTCATGAAAAAAGGCCTCCGGCAACATTTTGTAATGAAACAACAGGCCCTTACTTACCACACGGAGCTGGGCATAAATCACTTGAATTCGATTACAAAACCGCAACGCATCGGACAGAGAACCATAAGCGGAAACCAAAAGGAGGGATTAATCGAAAGCTCAATGAACACGGAAAAACAGATCATTCCAGCTTACTTGAACCGTACCTAACCGGTAGAGTGTCGTGGCTAGTGAAGAAAGACCACATCATCAACAGACTAGCATAGCATAAGCACAGCTTCCAGTACACTAGCTCAACGCTCAGTGATTACTCAGCAATGCGTGCCCCTTCCAACAAACGGTACAAACGAAGCAGAAAGCCGCAACAACAAAAAAGGCAGCCAAGGAACACGCCATGAATAGGCCCTTGCCATGAACGGCACCCGGTGGCCGTTGGAATGGAATGTTTTGTTGCGTCGATGATGATAGTTTTCATTCGACGGGAACGGCCCACCATACTGTTGCCGGTTTTTTTTGGGGCGGGTGGAGGTTTGGGCCCGGTGAATTATGAAAATATTTTTCCCAAAAATCCACCACAAACTCGGTGTTGAAGTACTGCTCCGGTACGTGGCCCTCTCATCGGAGCGCGTTGTGCGTTGCCAGTGCACGGCAACCCAAGATGGCGCACCACATCGCCATGGCGTGGCGCATCGACATCATCATCTGGCTGGCATCTAGGATCGAGCGATACCAAGCGGACGGACGAACGGACGGATAGTAACCGTGGTGTGTCTAAGCGTCAGCCGTGATGCTCTGGAAGTCGATGCTCCGGCTGTCGCTGGTTATTGTCTGTCGTCGGCATCGTCCTCGACGATAGCACCGTAAACCCGTGTTTCGTTCCGTTCCGTTCCATGTGCCTGTCTGTGCCGGAGTTGAGTCGGAGGGAAAAATTTGGTGAAGTTGAATTTTATGAACTTTCGTTTTGTTCGGTCTGGTCCAACCAATGCGCCCGGGATTCGTGTGCCTCATGTGCCTTAGCCACCAAACCAAACGCGCTTAAGGTTCTGCTGTGCGCTGCTCACGCGGCTCTTGTTGCTCCCGGCGAGTCCGGAGCTCTATTATTATTTATATTTATAATTTTCCGCATGAAATACTGTGAACAAGCGGTACCGCGATGCCGCAACGAAGATGCCACGCCAAAAGGACGCAGACACAGCACAGTACCAACACCAGCGGCGGGGAAACGATGGAGCTGCAGGGAGCCAGGGCATGAATGTTAAAGGCAACATTCTTCATTCTGCGGATCGGCCAGTGGAAACGTAGAGGAGCGAAAACCGGGGCCGGGGGAAACACGTGGCGTTGATGCTAGCATATTTCCAAGCAATCATAAGAATAGTAAAGTCTTTCACGAAGAAGAAATAAACTCAATTCCGTCACGAGTCGGTCGGTGTGCGCCGACATCCGCCCGTCGACAACCCACTACTTCCCCCCTGGGGCGTGCGCTTGGGCAGGATTTTGCTTTTCAACAACAAAAACTTTCCAGTACCACCCCGCTCCACCGATGTGGTGTGCCGGTGGGGGGTTTTAGGGAAAACAAATCGATGAAGATGGAAAATCTTTTGCATGGTTTCGCATACAATATCTTGTTTCTTCGGAGAAATATTTAGTTGCCTCTCGAGGGTGAACGTGGTACCGAATACCTGGTCCGGAGAGGTTAGAAAGACTGGCTAGAAAGGGTATAGGATGCAGGTCCTAGGTGAACGTGAAAGTAGGTTCGTTTAGCTTGTGTGCAATCGCCGGTGTGGTGGTATTTCTGTCTGCATTTTATACTGGCTTCGTATCTAACATCGACAGAGGGCAAGGACGTCACGTTTATAGCTAAGGCTTCAGTGCGAACAGCGACTAACACTCAACACCGACAACCAAACGCTAACCCCTCTGCTTCAGCTTCGCTCTGCTGCTTGACCGTCTGAACTGAAACCATCCCCGAGCGACTCATCTCCGACGGTTGACCGATGATGATGATGATGGCTAAAAGCACTTGATTCTTATCTTCCGCTCGCGCACCTCACTCACACGCCCACCAGATATTAATGAATGTGAAGATGAAGCCATCGCTGCCCGCTGCGGTCACGCCAGTGAGTGCGAGAATACGTACGGATCGTACCATTGTCGGGAGCAGCACCGGAGCACCACGGAACACGCCAGCACTGGACATCGCGTCCCGTCAGAAGACGAGACCGAAGAGGATGGTGAAGAACGGGAGGAGGGCGAGGAGGAAGATGATGAAGATGAGACAGAACACCAGGAACCGGATGGTCAAGATAGGTTGGACCAGTCGGTCATTGGCCGGCAGCCTCAAGAAGAGGCCCATCATCAATCATCGAACGGAATGGCCGGAAGTGACGCAGAGAGTAGCACTCACCGCGAAGTGCACTCGGGAGAAGAAGCTTCACATGGCCACAGGATTGAGGATGGCGCAGACAACGATGATGATGATGATGATAATGATGAAGATGATGATGAAGAAGATGATGCTGGTGGTGATGGTGAGGACCATCTTTCTCATTCGCATCCCCATCGGCATCACCACGGAGAGCAGGATCCAGGATTCCTGCAGGAAGTCGAAGATGATGATGACGGTGATGACGATGGTGGCGATGATGACGAGAGCGAACAGGAACGAGGAAGTGCTTCAGCTGAACGAGTTCCGGTTGAAGTAGCTACAACGACCATAATGTCGGCAGGTGATGCTCGCGAGCAGATTAGCACTTCCAGCGAGGCACCGACGTCTACCGGCCATGGTGGGCGTACGCCGGAAGTGACAGGCCACGACAGATCCGAAGCTGAAGACGACGATAACGAGGAAGAAGGTAGTGGTGGTGACGGCCACAATGCACCCAAAGTACCGACAGTGAGCTGCGGCGAAGGATTTCGATTGAATCCAGCGACAGGCACTTGTGAAGGTGAGTAAGTCCTGCCGGAGCCAGTGCTGGAAAATTATGGCCGTCCGGACAGCCTCCTTCCCCCCAAAAAACAACAAACCAAGCCAGCGAGCCAACGAAACAAACAGTGGATAACAAATTTCAAACAAATGATGGTTGATCGGTATGAGCAACCCAAGCATAGCGGTGCACTCGCGAAACAAACGAATTTACGATAAAAGTTTATCCGCATCGCACCGCAGCAGGAGAACGTTGTGGTTCCTGCGGTGGTTTCCGGCGGAAAGTGGAAATCCGAGACCAGACTTTCGTCTGAACACGGTTGTATTATGGTTTGATAACACGTTAAGGGGGGTCCTCGGTTATTTCTGGCCAAAAAAGATAAAATTTGGCAATTTTTGTGACGTAACCATTCCACTTTATTTTTTTAATTGAATGGAATATTAAACAACAACTTTTAAAGAATATTAGGTTCTATTTTGGGGAAAACTTATGTAAAACCTTATCCATGGCATCAAATTTAGGCAGTCGTTTCTGCGAAAAGGTACTTTTTCCGGTGCCCATCGTAGCTGCTTGATTGGTCATCAGAAAAATACTAATAAATATTCTTTTGATAGATTATAAGTTTATCCAGGTAGCCCAGTAAAGTGTTCGTCGAACTTCTAGTTTTTCAATTTTTGGCAGATTTTTAAAGGTGAAAAATGATCGCACTATGGTGGTGACGGATGGATCAATGATAAAACCGAGTTCGTCGCTTAGACTTAAGGGGCAAGTCTTTTGATTCGCACCAAAAACGGTGCTCATCGTAGCTGCTTGATGGGTCATCAGAAAACCACAAATCAATGTTCTTTAGATAGATTATAAGTTTATCTAGGTTGCCCCGGAGAGTTTTTGATGAATTTCCCGTTTATCGATTTTTGGCAGATTTTTAATTTATGCGCTTTTGCCCAAAATCACTAGTTTTCCATAATTATTAAAAAAAAAGTATCAACAGTTTTAATGAAATCTCGACGGGGCTACCTTGCAAAGAGTGTACAGATTATGTGTTAAAAATTTCATATCGATCGATCCAGTAGTTTTTACGGTACGATGAGCACCGACTTTGAAAACGTTGGTTTAGGGAAACGTGCTTCAAAGTAGGGAGCTGCATGGAGCCTTTTATGAAACGCGGATTTTCAAAAACCTGTATCTTTGTCCGTTTTTCCTCGATTCGTCCAAAAATTATACACAATGTTAATGAAAGGATCAGTATTCAGGGAAAAATGTTTAAAATATGTGTCAGAACTATTGTTAAATTATATACCGAATCACCCCCTTAATGATTCATCCTACCAGGCCAGGAATAACTGTTGTCGAGTAGGACATCTTACAAGTTCCATGAATAATCCGGATTTTCAGGTCACAGTTGTTGTTATTTCCTCCCTTTTTTTCTAAGAATGAAAAGTACATAACCAATTACTTTGCAGGAATTTGGTCACCCTTACGGCTACGCAAAAGCAGAATGCTAACAGCTGCACGGCAGCGCTGCGAAAAGCCGACTAGACTTGGCTATCGGCCGGCTATACGCCAAACCGCGACATGCCATCGGTTTAGTGCAAAGTACTAAGCCAACAACCACCACCAAGTAGCATGTTCCTCCCATGCCACGGCTCGGCTCCGGAGCAAATCGCTACACATTGAGCCCGGGAGCATGGCTTGCTTAGCATCTGCCAAAACACCATCTGCAGCCAACTATGATCTGATGCTCGGGCTGCTGTTGCTACTCCTGCTGCTGAAAGCAGGAGCATGATAAGCGCCAAAAATGAAAACCAGCGCGGGTCCCCTACGTCCGTACCGTGTCCCTCCCGTGGGGATCAACAAACTTAATACCTTCCTGATGGTGCCAGCATGTGTGCACGCGTGTGTGCGGTTCCTGTTAATTGAATATCTTGCCAGGGCTGGCTTCTGTTGGTTCTAGCCCGAGCAATCTAGACCCTACGCACGCGAGCTCCGGAATGCACCATGTGGCTTCCGCGCGCCATCCGTCCTTGCTGGCAGAGGACACCGCGTGTACCGCCAACGGACGCATCCCGATTTGATGGTTATTACAATGTTTTTCGCATGCAGCAGCAGACAGAGCCGTGCTGTGCCGGGAGGCTGCCTGGAGCGGGGTATTATAAGTCTCGGCCTCTAGACCCTGGTTGGCGTCGCGTACGTGGCGGTCCGCTCGTGTGCATGTGTGACTACCTGTTTTGTGGTCCGTTTGTTAATCATGGACTAGCAATTTGTTTGCTGGGCAAGCTGAGGGGGGTTTTGCTGGTTTTTCGACTGGGGCGCGAGTTCGCTCGTTCAGGACACGTGTCGCAGCTGACGCAAATGGTGCAGGGCTTCTCTCTCTCTCTCTCTCTCTCTCTCTCTCTCGAGCTCCGGATACACGCCCGTCGTGTTTCGTGGTGGTGTAATGGGCCGTTGTGTAGCGTTGTGTAGCGAAAACGCGGTAACATACGTTCCCCGAGCTCTAATGATATTGTACCGCGTAAGATAATCGCTTTAGAATGGCCTTTGAACGTGCTGCGACCAGGTGAATCCGGGTCTATTGCTATTGTCGGCCATTATTCGATGGAATTTTATAACTTCGATCACATAAACGCAACCCAACGCCGCGTGATGAGCTTACAGCCTTTCCGGAATAACGATAAACACCCGGCGAGCCTCTGCCATCTCGCTACCTTCTCATCCTCTGCCCAAACAGATGCACCGCCATTATCAACGGCTTAACGGTTGCAGGCCGGTCTGCACAATAACGTTTCTTTGGAGCGAGAGTGGGCGGACTGACGGTTGGGTTTATATTAGCATAAAAATCGATTCTCACTCGATGGAGAGAAATTATGTTGCCTGTGGAGGGACGTTGACGATTATTGATTTTCAGATCTGGAGCTCCCCGGGTTGATAAAAGGTTTCAAATTCAACGTACGAAGCCTAATTGCATTCCACTGTCATTAACGTCGATGGTAGTGGAGAGATCCGATTTCTCGCTCGGAAAAGGTATCAAGTGACATAACGTATGCATTAAAAAAAAGAGACAAAATTTGTCGCTTTTTCATGGGCAAACCGTCAATCGCACTGCAGAAACTAAAAATACAGCATCAATAGTAGTTATCTATGAGTCATCAGACAAAATTTGAAAGCTCTATCAGTTGAACTCTAATCGTGATGGCGAAAAAAGCGAGGCAACTTCGTTCCTAGGTTTGCGCATTCCAAAAACGGTATCCTGACGCGACCAAAAAGATTATCGTGTGACACTTTGTGAGTGTCGGATATGGCGGTTTCAGTATCTACAAGATCTTGGCACTATTGCCCAACAATAATCCAGCATCCAAGAAGGAATAGTTCGGCACGGCCGACGACTCTGACCGACCAAAACCTCCAAAGGATGCTGATGACCGAGACCGAGGAAAAAGTGGTTACATCGCTGCGTGCGATTGGCCGTGAGATCGGTGCAACGTCCCAAATTATTAAGAAGTATCTGGAGTAGATAGGCATACATGTCAGAAAGCGAATATCCCGGCCACTAATCTCAGAGCAGCAAATAATGTCACAGCGACAGCGGTTGACCACGATCGTCAAGTTAATTTTTTTGGCGCATCGCGACGTGGCGGTGGTGAATGAACACGATGCCTATCTCATTCTGGATGAAAAATTATTAAAAGGCATTTCATATTTTACTTCCCGCACGAAGAAAGTGAGCTATAAAGTGAAATTCTCTCACACACCAAATTCCTCAAGAAGGCCCTCCATTGGCTAACAATCACCTGCCCTTCTTTAACTCCAAACTGGTCGTGGTCGGGAAAATTTATTATGCTAAGTGGCTGCAGTAGGTTGCGTCAATCATCAAGGAACACTAATAGTACAAAGATCGGGGAGTCTGAGCAGAAACGATACGCGAAGCGATCGTTAGACGAAATGAAGCGGCTGAGTACCAATGTGATACAAAAGATTGTGAACCCGCTCAATGTCCCCCAGCTGCTACACATCGAAAATTTCTGGGCTAACTTTAAACGTAGGATTTATTTTAACAATTTTATTGGAAAAACGGAGGAGAAATTAAATGAAAAGACACAGAAATAGTTGAAAAACATGTGCACAAATATGTTTTTGACTGCCATGTCGAAAATACCGTCTAACTTCCAGAATCCTACTCGGAATGGCGTAGATTTTTTTTGCTGATAAACTGATAAACTCCCTTTCCACATGTAATTTACAGAACTCAATTATCTGTGATAGTTTAGTTTTTATCGCCATTCAAATTTTGTCTCTTTTTTTTAATGCATACGTTATTCCCCTTTTGGTAGATTGCCGAATTCAGCTGGATCGATAATCCATTTCCAGACAGCGATCTGGAAGTTTGAAAGTGGAATTCGATAACGATCTGTCTCTCTCTCTCTCTCTCTCTCTCTCTCTCTCTCTCTCTTTCTCTCTGTCGCTGTCCAGATATCAACGAATGTGAAGAGCAGGAACATGGATGCGATTACTGCGAGAACGCGTACGGTGGCTATCAGTGCACCTGCCCCGCCGGTTACGAACTAGCGGAAGACGATAAGCACTGTGTCGATGTGGACGAGTGTGCCGAAAGCGGTGATGATGGCGAAGAAGAGGGCGGCAGCTCGACAATCTGTTCCCACGAGTGCCACAACACGATCGGTTCGTACGAGTGCCACTGTCCGGAAACGTTCCATCTGAACAACGATCGACGCACGTGCGCCCGCGATTTCTGTCAGGATCTGTACGAGAACCCGAATAAAACGCGCTGCTCGCACGAGTGCGTGGACGAAGTGGAAGGATTCCGTTGCCACTGTCCCGAAGGTTGGCTATTGGACGAGGCGGACCAGAAGACATGCCGCAGTGCGTACAACTGCGACGAAAGCCAACGGAGACGATGTGAACCGGGAAGTTGCCGGAACACCGCCGACGGTGATTACCGTTGCGAGTGCCCGGATGGGTACGTCCAGAACGATCACAGTTGTCACGATCGGGACGAGTGCCAGCTGGGGCGCCATGATTGTAGCCACGAGTGTCACAATACCGCCGGCTCGTATCGATGCAGCTGCCCAGTTGGATTGACCCTTTCGAGCGATGGCAAAACGTGCGACGACGTAGACGAATGTCAACGGGAAACGAACGAACTGGAGGGTGTTTGCGGGGAGCTGGAGTGTCGCAACACGTACGGTAGCTACAAGTGTGTCTGCCCGGAGGGCCGTGAACTCGATGAGTACGGTATCTGCCGTCAGATGGACCTGTGCCGGAAAGATAACGGTGGCTGTTCGCACATCTGCACTTTCTACAACCGTGAAACGTACTGTGACTGTCCGGACGATATGGAACTGGCGGAGGATGGCAAAACGTGCGAGGTGAGTGATGTGTGCGGGTTTAACAATGGCGGTTGCTCGCATACCTGTGATCCGAGTGCGAGTGAACAGATGTGCCACTGCCCGGCGGGGATGCAACTGGGAGCGAATGGACGTACCTGTGAGGACGTGAACGAGTGCCACCAGGACAATGGCCAGTGTGAGCAGAGTTGTCTGAACTTTGAGGGTGGTTTTCGGTGCAGTTGTTTCGAGGGTTACGAGCTAGAAGGCGATGGACGGAGTTGCGTCGATCGAGACGAGTGTGCTAGCTTCCAGCCGCACGGAGCAGGCTGTGATCACAACTGTCACAATACACCCGGTGCGTACTACTGCACCTGCCACGCCGGGTACCGTTTGGCGGAGAACCGGCGGACGTGTGTGGATGTGAACGAGTGTGAGGATCGCAATGGGAACTGTTCGCATGTTTGTATCAATCTGCTCGGCGGCCATCAGTGTTCGTGTCCGAAGGGACTGTTCCTGCAGGAAGACGAGCGTACGTGCGATTTTGTGGACGAGTGTGAGCTGAACAATGGTGGCTGCTCGCACAGCTGCCATTATGAGTACGGTGTCGTGAGTTGCTCTTGTCCCGGGGGATTCCAGCTGGAATCGGAACACCAGAAAACGTGCGTCGATGTGGACGAGTGTAGCCACCGGAATGGTGGTTGTTCACACCAGTGCCACAACACACCCGGTAGCTACCAGTGCCAGTGTCCGGGTGGCCATGAGCTACACCACGATCGTCACAGTTGCCGCGATATCGACGAGTGCATCGTGGCGAATGGGAATTGTTCCAACATCTGCATCAACCTTCCCGGGGGACATCGGTGTACTTGCGAGATCGGGTACGAACTGGCAGAAGATGGCCGTACCTGTGTCGATGTGGACGAGTGTACCGATGGTACGCACGATTGTTCCCATCGCTGTGTGAACGTACCCGGTGCGTACGAGTGCGAGTGTCCGGATGGGTTCAAGCTTGGCCGCAATCGGCTGAGCTGCGAAGATGTGGACGAATGTGTCGCACTGCCGGACCGGGGTGGCTGTGAGTATCGTTGTGTCAACACGATCGGATCGTACCACTGCGGGTGCCCCGATGGTCACCGTTTAGCGGCGGATAATCGAACCTGTTCCGATGTGGACGAATGTAGCGACGGTGAGAGGCGGTGTACGCATGATTGTGTTAACACGATCGGAGGATTCGAGTGTTTGTGTCCTTCGGGGCTGCGGTTGGATATCGATAAGGTCACGTGTGTCGATATTGATGAGTGCCGGATCAACAACTTTAACGGTGGATGCTCGCATATTTGCGAAAACACACAGGGAAGTTTCCAGTGCCGTTGCCCAGCCGGTATGACACTCGGTGAGGATCAGGCCACGTGTGAAGATGTCGATGAGTGTGCGGTACTGAACGGAGGATGCAGCCAGCTTTGTATTAACCGTGAAGGGGGTTATCGGTGCGCTTGCCATCCGGGCTACACTCTCATGGCGTCCGATAACGAAACCTGCGAAGTGTCGAACCCTTGTGCGCTACGGAACGGAGGATGCCAGCATTACTGCACCCTGAAGGCCGGACTACCGGTGTGTTCGTGCCGGGAAGGGTACGTCCTGAATCGCACCAACCAGGCGTCCTGTATCGATCACAACGAGTGTCTTCAGCCGAAAGATCACAACTGCCAGCAGCGGTGCGTTAATGTGGAGGGTTCTTATCGGTGCGAATGTTATCCGGGGTACGAGAAGAATGAACTGGGACAGTGCATTGACATCAACGAGTGTCTGGTGGATAATGGGGGCTGTGGGGCGAAGGGACAGTGCGTTAATACGGCCGGTGGTAGTCGCTGTACTTGCCCGAATGGATTGTTGAGCCCGGATCGGAGAAGCTGCATTGAGCTGCAGGATAAATGTAAACCATTGGCTGCACCGCGGAATGCGGTCATCCGGTGTACGAGGTCTCGCCATAAGACGCAACATTTTTACCGCTCCAAGTGTATCATCAGCTGTAAGAAGGGCTTCAAGCTGCACGGTCCAGCGGTACGGCATTGTAATGGTACTGGCGAGTGGGATGAGGGTGAATCGATCTGCGTTCGTAAGTATTCCGCAACAGGGGGCCATCGGTTCGATTGCCTTTATTTCAAATTGTTCTCTGTATTCTAGCGCTGGCCTGTCCACGACTTAGCCGACCAGCGAACGGTGTCATCCTGCCCGTTGCCTGCACCGCCGGAAAGATCTTCTCCAACGAACGTTGCAGACTGCACTGTAACCCAGGATTCCGGCCGCTAACGAAGAATGTGGCCATGTGTAACCTAACGCAGGCCTGGGTACCGAGTGCGAATCTACAGTGTGTTCCGATTGGCGGCGGCGCTGGGCTACCGACGGCCACTCCAACGTCGGCACCACCTACGACGAGCGCACCTGTTAAACCGTTCATTCGGTGCCCCCCGGACGTGCACGAGGTACTACCGATTGGGCAGTACTCGATGTTGGTACGGCTCGAGCGTCCGAAAACGAATGTCGATTGGCATCAGGATGTGGATGCGCATCCGGCGTGGGGTAAGCAGTTGCAGGCGGAACTGAAGGCCGGTGAGACGATCGTGACGTACCGTGCCCGGAGTCCGACGACGAACGTGAACGATGTTTGCCGGGTGGTGATTAGGATTAGAGGTGAGCATAATGATGAATTAACTAAACCATTCCATGTTGATAAATTTAAAAGAATCCTCTTTAGTTATGATTTAGTTTTTTCATGTTTTAAGGGGGGGCTTTGGTATGTTCGGGCCAATAAAAGGCCCGTTTTTGACGATTTTTTGTGACGTAACCATTCAACTTTGTTTTTTCAAGTAAATGACATATTAATCTACAACCTTTGCAGAATAATTGGTATTGTTTTGAGCAATATTTATTGAAAAATGAATCCGTGGCATCTGATTTAGGTAGGCGTGTCGTCGCAAAGGTACTTTTTACGGTGCCCGTCGTAGCGACATGACGGGCCATTTGAAAAATACAAATTGATATTAGAATGATTATAAGTTTATCTAGGTAGCCCCGGAGAGTTTTTGTTGATATTCCAATTTTTCGATTATTGACAAATTTTTAATGTTGAAAAAGGGATGCTTTCTGCGATTCTGCCAAAATAAACGAGCTTTACATAATTGATAAAAAAAAACTATCAACAATTTCTATAAAATCACGACAGGGCTACGGAGCAAAAAGTGTACAGATTATGTGTTAAAAAATTCAAAGCAATCGGTTCAGTAGTTTTTACGGTACGCACCGACTTTGAAAACGTTTGTTTTTAGGAAGCGCTCTTCAAAGCAAGCTGCATGGAGCCTTGCATGAAACGCGAATTTTCAAAAATCTGTAACTTTGTCAGTTTTGCTTCGATTGTTCCAAAAATTTTGCGCAATGTTATTGAAAGGATTAGCTTTCAGGGAAAAATGTGTAAAACATGTGTCACGAAAACATTTAATACCGAAGCCCCACTTATCGTGAAACATTACTGTTAAAAAACGAAAAAGAGGGCGGAAATGTAGATAGATAACAGTGTGTGCTTTCGTTAAAAGCCTGGAATAGACGAAGCGTAAACTCTAGCGTAAACTCAGAATGTAATGCTAAAAAGTTTACGCTTCGTGTGGCAGGCATAATCGCATAAAAGTTTATACCGAAACGTCAACTGCAATTACATTCGTGCGCGTGTAATTACATTCAATTACATGTGTTTTTAGCCACAAAAACATAAATCGACGAGATAAGTTGATTTCCGAATATCTTTTAATATATTTTAATATGTTGCTGCTGTATATTAGCGATTGTAGAACATTCAACTTATCATATCGCTAGGCATCATGTTGGTGCTGAGTTTACGCTTGCTTTTACGCTCGGTTTTACGCTCTGCGGACCTATAATCTTTTGGACATAAGCTTAATCTTTTTGGCATTACACTCTGAGTTTATACTAGAGTTTACGCTTCGTGTATCCCTGGCTATACACTTTGACAAAAGCAAATATTATTTTAGTGGTCTAAATAAGACTACAAGAGTTCAATGTTATTCTATAAATCAGTATCAGTTTAGTATCCAAAAGAGTCTTCTTCCAGGATGATCTTTCATTGCATTTCAAGAGAATTTCAAGAAATAATTGAAGTCTCTTGCTGCTAAATGTTCTTTGAAGCAGATGATCATTACCAAGGAAACATTAACCGAAATATCATCTAGTAAAGGACCTGATAAATAGATGTTCTGTAAACGCTGATTGCTAACAATGAACTTTCCTTTTTTAGAACGAAAACCACCAACCGTGCTGCAGTGTCCCGAGTCGTTCGAGGTGCAGCTAGACCGCGGTGAACCCTCACGGTCAATCGTTTGGCCAGAACCGAAGTTCGAGTCCCACATCGAGATCAAGCAACTGTACAAATCCAACACACCCGGCCAACCACTTCCGGCTGGTGTTCATTACATCAACTACATCGCAACGGATGCGGACGGGTTGAGTGCCAACTGTAACTTCCGGGTTTTGGTGAAAGGTAAGCCAGCCAGTCAACCAGCCAGCAGCAATTGGTGTCATTGTAAAGCCACTTCCTGAACTATGACATTAACCCCCCGGAAAACCGTGTTCTATCTCTCCATCAGTGGGCCCATCAGTGGAAGTGGTAGAACGGAGACCTCCCTCGGTCGGTACACCGTCACTGGGTAACCCCAAACCGGGCGAGCTGGCCCGCCTGGAGAACCACGAATCGTATCTCATCTGTCCGGGCAAACCGCCGGTGCGGCTCGATGGCCACTATCCCGTAAGTAGCAGCAGACTGCACATTGTTTTTCATACCATTTGGCATGGCCCCCCACCACCATCACCATCCGCTGTGCTTCCGGTTTCACCGAGTAACACCACCGCAAAAGCGACCACCATCGGTGACCCATCGGTGAGGTCCACCACACTTGCCCAAACACGATTACAACAATCATACCCCAACCAACAACACCATCAACAATACCAACAACGTCACCAAGAACACCGCCGAGTACGCTTCCCACCACAAACGCCACCGGAGGCTACGCCGTATCAGTCCCATAATTATCATCATCATCATCATCGTCATCCTCATCACCACCACCATCATTCTGGTGACCGCAATCACGGCCACACCCAGGAAGCACTCACAATGGGTGCTACGGAGCGAGCTAATCATTCATCTGCTACATCCTCGGGGCCCGGGGATGATCCGCGCTTACATCCGCGTCCCGTCCTTCCTGCGATGCGACCGACCGCATCTGCTCCACTTTTTGTTCGCTCCAGTCAACCGACACAACGACCTGCCACAGCAGCACCGTTGGCTGCCAACAGCCACGTCACCGCAGCAGCTTCTCATAAACATCTCATCGGTGGCGGTGGTGGTGGCCAACCGGTGGTCCCAGCTCATAATCATAGCCAATCCAGGTCACAGCACCGATCACGCACACTGCGCATCATCGACCACCGCCATCGATCAGTCGGTTGCGAGGAAGAACAGGAAACCGCCGCCGATACGACGGAAGTGCGGATACGGCATTCGTCCGCGATGCAGGGCGCACGTCTTGATCTCTTCATCGACATCTTTCACTGGGGGACGGCGGAAGGGCCGGGGCGAACAACGAGAGCTACTGGGCAGAGGCCACGACGCCACAGTAAACACTGATCCCCCCTTGGGCCCGGGGGGAGTCCGAGTTGAGTTTCTTCTTGCCACCTGAGAGAGGCTGTGTTGGTTGTTTGCGGAGGATTTGAGGCTTTATCGTTTACTTTAGGGGAGGAGTCGTGGTGGTCGGTGCTGGCCGAAGAAGTCACTGTATTTATGTTTTGTTGAACGCTTGGACAGTTGAATGAATCCCGTTGATTGGGACTTCTCGGCTGTTCCTAGAGTCTTTTGCCTCTCTTTTAGAATATTTTTTAGTATTTTTTATAACTTCTCCATCCATCCAGATTGCTTACATTTAAGGTATTTAATTTACAGCTAAACTATTCTAATGGCACTGGCTCTCAATTGCCAATTCTTTCAGTTACCAGGTGTATGCATATGAAACCGACTTTTTCGTTCTAAAGCTTTATCTACGCCAAATGAAGCTTTTAAGCCAGCCTAAGTGTTTTGTTTTGTTCATTAGGCATCCGTTAAACATAATCGGAGTGCATTTTTCAAATTTAACACTATAACAAATATTTCCATTGTGATTAAAATGGCAAGTTCCGTTCTCAAAAACTGCGATGGGCAGACATCGTTCGGTTTTTACTTCCATCTCAAAAAATCGGCAGCCGAATCGCATCAAATCTTTATTGAAGGTTACAGTGGGCATGTTTTCACTGAAACACAGTGCTAGGTGCGGTTTAAAAATTTTTAAAGTAGTGACATTGATAAGGGAACCGCCAACCGTCGAACATGTTAGAAGTAATCAAATTGCAGGCCTTATTCGCCAAAACGGTTACTAATGATCATTACAAGCAACAATTAATCAGTTTTGAGCGAGGCTTGTGAAAAAAATCAACCAAAATATAAAAACGACAAAATTGGCCTATTTTGCTCGATGACAATGATCCGCCACCGCGCGGAATATCGGCCAAGGACACGGCAAAAGCCACAATTGGTAACAATCACCACTTGCAGCTAACTTACCAGACTTGACACTATCAGATGAACATTCATTTGCATCGTTGGGACAGGTAATGGCCGAGCAGCGCTTCCTTTTCTACGAAAAATTAGAAAAATGGTTGGGTTTTGAAAAAATGGTACAGATTGGTGAATGGTTTTGGGAGGGCATCAAAAAATAGTCAAAGATATAATTGAAATGTGTAGCTAACGATTGCCATAACTTTGGAGAGTAATTTTGTCAACATTTTAAAAAAAAAAGCGTTTTCTTCGCAAAACAAAATGGTCGGTTTCAGATGCATACACCTGGTAAGAGCTTCATACAAGTTATTGAACTTCAGGCAATAATTTGCAAAAGAGTCAACAACCGTGTAGCATTTTAAGTCTAGGGTATCAATTTAAAATAAATTTTACATATTGCAGTATTTAAGTACCGGTTCAGATTCTCAACTCATAGTTCGATGCTGCAAACCCATTGTCCTCTCCTAGTGCTAACTAGCAGGTTTACTATCTGTCTCGATCAACCGAGCACATGATGCAACACTATCCGGAGTCCTTATCATATCAATCATCGCCCCCCTCTACTGTCAATTTACTATCAAAACACAATGCAACTGCAACTCTGTCCAATCCTAATTCAACCCCTTCCCAAAAACCACACAAACAGTTGTCCGAATACACTGCGAATATCGCACACGGCGGTGTCTGTGAGTCCAGCGCTACAATGGGAAGCCAAACAACGGCATGAACGGGCGTTCAGGGGCAGACTTATGTTTATGTTTAAACAATCGTAAACATGTCACGCAACCACACGCGCAATGAGCCCCCATATTGGGCACTTCATTGCGTACACTGCAACGGGTAGCCGGGTTATGCCAAACCATAAATCAATTTTCCATCGTTGTGCGCCACGAGCTGTGTTTGTGCGGCATTTTGGCATTCGAAGTTGGTGCAAACGTTAATTTACCAACAAGCCATATTGTGATTACGACTATCTATTGATTCTTGTCATGAAAGGAGTAACGTGCAGGGAAATTACCCAATGACAACTGGAGCCTGGAAGTGAATGGATGAAATTGTAGCTACCCTTACGTGGATTTAGTGAATGCGAACACGTGGAATTCTAACGAACGCGTACGATTTTAATGCGGAGAGTAGGATTCACTTAATGAAAGTATCTGTTTTGGATTTTTCCTCCAATCATCTGATTATCCTGAATGCCACGTTTATCAAGTGCGATTACAGGCGAATAAACCGGATACATTACAGATATCGCTTTCCTAAAAGGATACGATTCCAGAGTAATTTGATTACATTTTCCACTTGATAAAACTCGAATGGTGTGAACCGTAAAGAGGAAGTGCCGTTGTCCTTGGGCCTCCCAGTGGCCTATTCCCAGGCGAGGCATTTCATTATCATAGCATTTTCAATAACCCATTCGCTGGCAATGAATCCCCGTGGAACGGTGCTCGGTGCTATTTCGCTGAAAGTAGTGCCAGTCCATCCGACAAACATCGTCCCGCAGAAGATCCCCTGCGCCGTGACGCACAATGAAGAGCTACTGACTATTGTCAGGTTCCGGCGTGGCGTCCAACATCAACCCATGTTGCAGCGACAATATTGCCGACATAGCCGGCATGTCCTGGCTGTATTGCATTCGATTCAGTAGCAACGACCAGTCCAGGGTGGGTAGAAAGGATACTTCCGGGACAATTTGCATGTCAGAGAGAGAGAGAGAGAGAAAAAAAGGAAAGAACGAATGAAAAAAAAACGCCTCAAATGACTACCTTATGACACATTCCGGCATCTTGCAAATAGCGCACGCCTCACGCCGTCGTCATCGTGATCACATGGCGCATGGGCCCGGCGGTGGCCCCGACAACACATCCACGCTGGCATTCCATCATATCCGCTTCCGTCTCTCTCTCTTTATTGCGCCACCAACAGCATCAATCCTTGCGCGGGCGCGCCCGCGTCCTGTGTGTTTGTTTGGCTCGCTGGATGGATTTTCCCTGTTTTTTTTTTTCACTGCCTCACCCCCGGGGGCTCTATTTGTTCGCCTGCCTTTGTTCGCCATATCCATTCGAATCTGGCCGGAATCGGGAAGCTTTGGCGCAAGGCTGGTTGGTGGGCTGGTTACCGCAGCCTACTGGGGCCCTTGCACATCAAAAGAAATGTTTTCCGGTTCGTTTTTTTCTGCTCATCTTGCTTTCTGTGTCCTTCTACGTTGCGTACGAACGGCGCGAGTGTGTTGATTGGCGTTCCAGGAATACCTCGGGACCCGCGTGCACTCCTGACCGATGCGGAGCAATTTCCTGGCACTATTTACGGTTGCACTGATCATGGTGGTGACTATAGGCTTAGAGATTGGATCCAGAAGGAACGAAGATATCGGGAAGTACATCCTTTCGTTGTCACTGGATCAACACGCAGCAGCAGCGGCAGCAGCAACATTCCGTTGCCCTGAGAATCTGTCGCTCGGAAGTGGTCTTCATTTCCGTAAGTGACGAGTAGCTGAATCCTTTCAATACTTTTTCTTTAGTCGCTCCGTGTATCCCAGTATCACACTTGCAAACACAGCAGCAGAAAGACCGGGAACTGGATTGTTCGATGCACTGAATGATGTCCGGGGGATTCAAGGACGGGAAATGATCCGTTTCACTCGACCGTGGGACCATCCGTCCATGTCCAGCGAAGGCTACTGAGTGGGGTGTTGTTGCCACCGTACCTTGTTCGTTGAAGGTCTCACAGGCTACTTCGACGAATCATTTCATCATCAGAGTCTCACACCGGTGGCATTGAACGATGTACCGGGTAAAGCAGGCGCCGATCTGAATCTCATCCAGCAACAACAACAGAAGCAGCATCAGAAGCATCCTCAGCTTTCCTTCCCAGTACAATAGCTTGCCGGGCGGACGAAGGGATTTTGGGCGAGCTGCGTAGCTGCGTCCGATACAAAAGTATTCTTCCCAACTTTGATCCAAGGGATTTGAAAGTGAACTATGGATGTGTATACACACCGCCATCCACCTCCGTTCTGTCCACTCGCCCAGCAAACCGAAAGTATCGACGGACGAAAGTCTAAGCTGAGGCTTATAAGGCTCAGGACTCTGTAAGGCGCCCAGCTGGAATGCTTGAAGCGATGCTTGCGATTTCAATATCAACCCGATACTGGGAAGGTTTCGCCACTCAATCAATAACTTCCTATTCGGCTTCGTTTGCGTATCCTGTAACACTGAAACGGATGTTCGCTTATATTGCTGTGGATGGATAGCGCTGAGCAAATACCAATCTGTTGACCACGCTCCACCAAACACTACCCAGCAAGGGATGATGATGATGATGATGATGACGAAGCTAAGGCATTTAGCTTACTTTGGCACACACGATTAACCAAACTGTGGGCCGGTTTGGTTTTATCTTTTTTTTCCGCTCTACTCACTGAAGTGGATGCTGGATGGGTCCAAACTGAACTGGAACATTAATAAAAAGAAAACGTTTGAAGGAAGTTTATTCGGATGTTCGGATTGGAAAATTTCACTTATCAGCTAATTTTCGACAGGAAAAAAGATCGCCTTTGAGGAAAAGGAGCTTCTCTGCCGCATGAACAGTTAAAGGCCCGGTTCCGGGGGGGGGGGGGGGGGGGGGGTCACTGCAGATGGGCCTGTGGCTTAGGCCGTTTATGCGCTCGAGCACATACGCATATCGTGCCGTGTCATGCTTTAATAGCATCATCTCTCTCTCACATCTATTCACGGTGAAGGGATCGCTGGATTTGGTTCGCAAATTTGTGGTTTATTTTCAGCAACGTCATTTCCGTCATCATCATCACCATCATAGTCACCATCATCAGCCTAATCGATGAGTGGTTGATATGCGAAAGTTTCTCCCGGCGGTTCGCTCCGCTGGGTGCATAATAATTGGAACGATCGGTTTGCCAATTCAGTGCCACTTCAGTTCCAGCTTCCTGCCCACGCACCGGGCACTTTCATCTGTCAATAGCGAGTGGCCCACTGGTTCAGGGAGGTTCAGGATAGGACTCCTAGACGGGGCACCATTGGGGGCATAATTAATTTCAAAACGATCGCAATTACCTGCGGTACTAGTCGTGCCACTACTAGACGGTGCGCCGAGTGCCTTCTTGACAGGTAGCTCGTATGGCTCACGGCGTTCTGGCAATTGGTGGGACGCAAATTGATTTCAATTATAGACCCAGTGATTAAGGACATTCTCTCGTGTGTAACGTTTTGCTAGCGCAGCAGCAGCAGCTGCTGCTGGGATATGATTGATCGTTCTATCGATAATGGCGTTTACATATTGTGCATCTGGTGTCACCAGAGAGCGACGTTGGAACAGCTGCGTTGTGTGGTTGATGGCAGCGATAACTTCATTAGCTTACTTAGTAGAGGGAAGAACGTTCGTATTAATTATGGTCAATTTCTAATGGCATCTCGAACTCGAGCAGATAACAGTGCAGCATCAAATTCCTTAAATGTTTGAAGTGCCCAATCAAAGAAGGAATAAGACGGTTAAGCACAGTGCTAGAACGGTACAATGTAATGCAAATTTAGGTGACAAGTACTACAAAACATGGGCAGTACAATTGTAGACACATTTTGCTATCGAAAACGTGTTTATGCAAATCATTTTAAATCAGTCTAGTCTGCATGCTTCTGTACCACTGCTACTCTACAGATACTGATAAAAAGGATGAGTTTAATGCAAAACAAACTTGCGGTTGATTCGTTGGAAAAAGGTACGTTGACCACATCAATGCAGCGTGTGAACATGTGAAACATATTATCATGATACGAATTCTGATTACAAAAACAACCAATGAATTTCTAATGGCTCTGGGAATTGCATTCATCTCCAATTATTTGTTTGGAAAGCAATCATGTATGAAAAAGGGATAACATGTTACAAACAGTTATTATTCAACAAAATGAGTATTTTATAGTAAAATTTCCACAACGAGATGGTCAGTGTTCATGCCCTGGAAATGCAATGCATGGTAATAAGTACGCTTGGATACATTGATTCCTCGAAACGGTTTTGATCAATTACGGCGGAATAATATTGCCGATTTTGCAACGAATTTTAGGGGCATAAAATCAAATTTCTTAACTTTGAAAATTTAAGCAGCAAAATAATAAGATGTAGTAATAAGAAGCATTTATGTTGGGTGTTATTTCGTAAGCATTTGCTTTTGATTAAAATTAATATGATTGTATAGTTTGCAAAATTTTATATTGTAGCATGTCTGCTAAACAGATGAAAGTCTGCTAAGCAGATGTGATGCGACGCAAACATCTGATACGCAGATGTCACATGCATCACGGGCGTTAGCTAGGGAGGTAAAGGCGTAACCCATAGGCGAAGAATGGGTAAACCCCGAACTCAGGCGATTGTTGCCAACCGGGCCGGACCGCCCAAGGTAAACATAAACATGCGACGCGCCACCCCGGTGATTGCGGAAAAGGTTCTACCGCCTAAGAACGAGGCCATGCGGAAGAGAAAGCTACGGCCGAAACGCGGTCTGCAGCGTAGATGTTTGTAGCGCTTGCAGATGTTTTGTAAATCGGAACTCTTCCTATCCGACAAACGTATCGGATAAGGCAGTATAAATAAAGATGACTTCCGAGTAGAGAAGTCAGACAGAAGTCAGTACTCAACCGAACATCATCGTGTCACTTACTTCTTGTCTCCTATGAAGCATTGGTGTCCCCCTACCCTGGTAAGGCCCAATGACTTCCAACGTTCTCCACTGAGTAGGTGAATCACTCACGGGTGATTCACCACGGTTGTCCGGTCAACCTCGAGTCCACTTAGTTAACAACATTGGCTGTCCGCCACGACGGACACCCCGAAACTGCAATCGGCGTACAAACGCGGGTGTTCTAACCAAGCGATGCAAGGTTCCCGCGAGTGTAAAGTTACGCCCATCACATGGCGACCGTGACTTGTTGGTAAAACAGCCAAAAAAGTGTAAAACAATAGTGAACGGAAAGTGATCAAAGTGCTGATCAAAGTATCGATCAGAACATAAGTGATCGCAGTGATTGTGTGCACGAATAAAAAAAGTGCTGACGGTTAACAACAAACATTTTAGCGATGGGAAAAGGCGGCTCGAAGCCGGAGGCAAGTGCGAGTGGTACCAGTGACCTGGTTATAATTCAAAACCAAGAGGTACACACCGAGCACCACATGAGCCAAGATTTTAAACTAACGTGCATAATGGTGTTGCTGACGGTGCTTATAGTGGAGAAACTTATTAGGGCAGTGTTCTCGATAATGAAGAAACAGGCCAAAAAGGCGGCCATCAAAGTGTTTGAACTCCCAAAGTAAAATAACAATAATAAAAGTGACACACAACCAAACGGAAAAGTGGGTAAAATGTGAAGTACCAGAGAAAAAACAAAACGTGAAAAGTGCGTTAAGGAGTACTACGAGGAACCGGGTTACGAGCCACACCCCGCCATCAGCAGCGACGAGAGCGACGACAGCGAAGGAAGGAGCAGCGGCAGGATAAGCGGCGAATTCCGGTGGCAGCTGCAGGCAAAACTCGACAAAACAGCGACGGCGGTAAGGAAAGCTTATGCGGGCAAGGAGAAAGCGAACAAGTTATACGCGATTAAGAACCTAGAACAACGTATAACGTATGCGAAATGGATGAGCGACGTGCTCGTAGCAGATAAAGCGATCGACGTTATAGCGAGAAAATGTGCCATACGGGCGAGAAACATCAAACAAGTGCTGTGCACAGAGGCACGGGCTAAATAGATGGAGAATCTTTCCTCCAAATTGCTACAAATCCGTAATGATCTTTTAAAAAACACGAGAAAAAAATACAAGAAAGAATTCCTCGTAAATAAGCAGAAAGAAAGCAGGGCTATTTATGAAGCGATCCTCTTTCTGGCAGAGGATCTTGACGAGAGACTGCAAAGGGTCATTTTGAGATCGACCCGCAGCACCCTGGCCGAAATTTTGGACTTCATAGACAATAGGCTGGAGGGTAAAGAACCCATTTCTTTTAGGGGAGTCGGGTTCGCAGTTTTAGCGGCCGTAAAATTGGTAAGCATAGCCAAAAGCGCCAAAATGACGACGCAGCTTGAAATCGTCAAGGCGGTGTCTTCGCTCGTGCCGAGATATGACGGCAACGAGAAGCAACTTGAGGCGATTTGCAATGCCCTAGACATATTGGAAACGCTCACAACAGATACCACTAACCAGACAGCCATTAAAGCAATTCTTACGAAACTAGAGGGAAAGGCGCAAGCGGTGGTGGGCAAAACACCCAAAACCATCGCGGAGATCCGGAAATGCCTCAAGGACAGGTGCCGCAAAAAGAGGACGCCGGAAACTCTCTATGCGCAAATTTTCAGCACGAAGCAAACAGGGACACTAGAGGACTTCGGAGTCGAGATTGAAACGCTCACGAGGGACCTCAAAGAAGCGTACATAGAGGAAGGGCTTAAAGAAGCCAAAGCTGATGAAAAAGCCACAAAGACAGGGCTCAGGGCACTGGCGGAAGGAATAGCGGATAACAATTCGAAAATTATTATCCAATCAAGCAAATTCGCCACCATCCCGCTAGCAATCGAGGAGTTGCAAGAAATAGAAGCAACAAGGACAAAGAGCACTGTGGTTTTAGCAGCAAGAGGAGAAGCCAATGGGTACAAGCCCAAGTCATGGCAAAAGCAGAACCACCAAAAAAAGAAGTGGCAGCAGCAAAACTATCAGGGCAACAATTACAAAGGGGGCAACAAATACCAGAAGCAATGGTCGGGACCAAAGTACGATAATAACTACCCCCAACAGCAAAAAACCAACAGCTACAAGAAACAAAATAACTACCAGAACAAAGGCTCCGGTAAAGTTTACCTGGCCGGGGAAAGCCAGAGCAATGAACAGCAATGCGACAATAACCAACCTTTTTTAGGCGACGGGCAACCCCAGAGTTGCCAATATTATCCGTAAACATTTCGGCGGTTAATTACGTCAGGATCCGTACAAACATGACGGATGATGGATTCACTACCTTAATCCTGGACACAGGGGCGGATGTATCACTGTTCAAACTCAACAAAGCAAGAGCAAACCAAAAAACTTGCACCACGGATGTTATTAACCTTACGGGGATCTCTAACAACTCTATCACAACTATAGGAACAACAGTTGGCACGTTGCAATTCGAGGGTTGCAACGTACAACACACCTTCCACATCATACCAGCATCGGTTGAAATTAATGCCGATGGCATATTGGGACGAGATTTTTTTACGAAACATCGATGTCTAATCGATTACGAGCATTGGCTACTTTACTTTTCTTTCGAAGGGCACCCAATCGCACACCCCATTGAAGATAACGGGGGCGGAACCTTTATGATACCAATGAGGAGTGAGATAATCAGGAAAATTAGCTCATTACACATTAAGGAAGATTCTGTTGTGTTAGCACAACAAATAGAACCAGGAGTGTTCTGCGGCAACACTATCGTGGCCAAAGACAACGCTATGGTTAAATTCATTAATACAACCGACAGAAATGTCATCATCCAAAACAACAAATTTCAGCCTACATTTGAACCACTGGCCAATTTTCAGGCTCTTGGAACAACAGCGTCCCAAAAGCACCAAAACAGCGAAAGGGTAAACAGCATTTTGGAAAGCATTGAAATCGAAGCAATACCACAATATGCTCGAAACGACTTAAAACGAGTCATTTGCAAATACGCAGACACGTTCTGCACTGAAAACGATCAGGTAACAACCAATAATTTCTACGAACAGAAAATTTCAGTAACAGATAACATCCCCTCATACATCCCCAACTACAAACAGATACACTCACAAACAATAGGAGCATTAGAGAGAAATCATAGATGTTTAAACGAGTATCTAAGGACGTTTTCTAATGAGCATCACACCGACTGGGATGACTGGATAAAATACTACGAATTCGTTTATAACACTACAGAACACACAGATACAAAATTAACACCATTTGAATTAGTTTTTGGTAGAACTGCGAACCTACCACAGGATTTAATTAGACACAAACCAGAACCGGTCTACAATCTAGATCAATATCACGCGGAAATGCGATACAAGCTTCAAAAATCAAACGAGGTAGCGAGGAAGCACCTCATCAAAACAAAACAAAACAGGCAAATAGACTCAAATAAAAACACGAACCCCATCCAAGTAAAACTAGGAGACCATGTTTATATCACGAACGAAAACAGGAAGAAATTAGATCCCATTTATGTAGGACCGTTTGTAATAATTGAAATTGACAACACAAACTGCAAGATACGACACATAGCATCAGGAAAAGAGTCTGTAGTACACAAAAACAGACTGATCAAAGCTAGGCTAGAATAACGCACAAATGAGCTCAAAAGCACCCATTTTTGCATTATTCTTTCTAAAGGGGGGAGGTGTAGCATGTCTGCTAAACAGATGAAAGTCTGCTAAGCAGATGTGATGCGACGCAAACATCTGATGCGCAGATGTCACATGCATCACGGGCGTTAGCTAGGGAGGTAAAGGCGTAACCCATAGGCGAAGAATGGGTAAACCCCGAACTCAGGCGATTGTTGCCAACCGGGCCGGACCGCCCAAGGTAAACATAAACATGCGACGCGCCACCCCGGTGATTGCGGAAAAGGTTCTACCGCCTAAGAACGAGGCCATGCGGAAGAGAAAGCTACGGCCGAAACGCGGTCTGCAGCGTAGATGTTTGTAGCGCTTGCAGATGTTTTGTAAATCGGAACTCTTCCTATCCGACAAACGTATCGGATAAGGCAGTATAAATAAAGATGACTTCCGAGTAGAGAAGTCAGACAGAAGTCAGTACTCAACCGAACATCATCGTGTCACTTACTTCTTGTCTCCTATGAAGCATTGGTGTCCCCCTACCCTGGTAAGGCCCAATGACTTCCAACGTTCTCCACTGAGTAGGTGAATCACTCACGGGTGATTCACCACGGTTGTCCGGTCAACCTCGAGTCCACTTAGTTAACAACATTGGCTGTCCGCCACGACGGACACCCCGAAACTGCAATCGGCGTACAAACGCGGGTGTTCTAACCAAGCGATGCAAGGTTCCCGCGAGTGTAAAGTTACGCCCATCACAATATATCTGCTTTTGTTTATATATGTTTGATGTATCTATGAAACGGATGTGCTACGGAGAAACTTTATTATCGCATACTAATTGAAGTCTTAAATGTTTTGTTAAAAATGATGCCTGCTTTGCCTTCCTTGAAACTCGATCCGCTACTATATCGATAAGGAATCTTTTTCTATAATACAAAGTCGAAAATTCCATTCGGTAACACTTCTTTGGAGGAGTTGGAAACATTCCGTACGTTCAGAAATCGTGGCTTTCGCGCTGACAATCATTTTTGTGAATTCACGACTCCTCCTTCATTATGCGCCAAATATTATCCATTCATTGCACCACTCCGTAGCATCGTCACAGACAAATCCTCGGCAAATGAGGACCTGAGATTGCTTAACGCCATTCGGACTGAAACCAGTTTGAATGATGCACGGCCGGAGACAACCGATTTTTCGCATTTTCCGCAGCGATGTGACTTCCGCCGAGGGTGTCTCTCTGGTATGGCGATAGGACTATGATCAATTATGGACAATTGAAATCAATCCACGCAATGCTGGCTGCCGCTGCCGGGCTTCGATATTTTCCCACATTCGGGTGACAAATGAGCCGAGCACGGAAAACAGTGTGTGCATCCGTTCAGTTGAACCGGAACTGGTGCGTCATCGCAAGAGGGGATACAAAGCGGGGGTTGGAAAATTGATTAAAAAAGCATATGCTATCCAATTACTCCCCTGGTGGCGTTGTATCGTCGAAGCAGTGGTGGAGACCGGAACGTAGCCTATCGATACAATTACCGATGCACTTTGGGAAATTGTGGCAACCGATGGTTGCGGTCTTCTCGTACCCCTTTCCCATTCCGATTACTCTGTGGACATGACAGGAAGGGAGTGAAGACAGAAGAGAAGGTGGAAGAGGATGCTTGTTTTGGAAAATTGCATCGAGTGCGCATCGTTCGTTCGTTCGTTCGTTCGGTCGCTTCACACAATTTAATGACACAATCAATCAATTTCCCCGACATTTGCAATGCGTGCGGACGATGCCCCGGCCATCCCGTGGGCATTACCGGTGCTTCGACAGCTCAAACCACTTCCATCATCATCGTCAGCAGTGGGCAAAAGCATAAAACAAAACAAAAACTGTGCCGAAAAGAACAAAGCACTCCGCCATATAGCGTGACAATGTGACATTCCCGGGTCGCGGCGCATGGCGTGATGACTCTTCTGCTCTTCCGCCGCTCTTTTTCATTGCAAAAAAGCATCATTTGCTTGCCATTTTTCGCAGACTCATAGGCCATCACCATCGCCACAACGAGAACCATATTACGATCCACATCATCACCACCGTCAACAGCAGCAGCAGCAGCAGCAGCAGCAACAGCAGCTCGACCATTATCAACGGCACCAACAGCAGCAGCAGCAGCAGCAACGTCAGCACGCACAACATCATCACAATTGGATGATTGCAGAACGGCAGCATATGGGTGGTGGTCCGGTTGTTTCCACCCGGCACGAGGCGGCCACGAGCTACAGGAATCATCATCTAGTGTCCTTCATTGATGGCCCCGATGTCACCACTTCCGCTCGCCGATATCCTCACAGCATACCACCGGTTCGCCATTTCGTTATCCCTTCGTTTGCCACCTTCTGCCTGTGTGTGTTTGTGTGGCTGTGTGCATGTTGTGTTATCGTTTGTTTATCGTTTGGATGAGTTTTGACTCTTTCTGTTATACCTTCGCCGTTGCGTACACGTGTGTGCAAGAGAGATTCAATTTTGTCCAGCTGTTTTTCATCGAAAACACAAAAATGTCAATCTCCTCTTCACTCGTTTCTCGCTACTCATATTTCCATTTCCCTGTTTCCCTTCGCGCGAGCGAGACTGTTCTGTTCTCTTCTGTTGTGTTGTTGTGTTGTTGTGTATTGTTTTGACAACTGTACAACTTGTTTGTCCTTTTTGTGTGTTGTGTGCTTCTCCCAGTCCCTCTCTCGCTCCCTGCCTATTTTTTTTTTGCTATTGTTGTCGCTATTTGCTTTGTGGAGATCCCAGAATACGTTGCTCCCGGTGACATCGATTTCGCTTCTGGTGTTATCCCGTTATTTCCGGTCTTCGATTCGTGTGTTCGCTGATTGCGCTGGAAGTTCAATTCCATTCGATCCGTTTCCTCTGGTTTGTACTTTTGCCTTTCTGGGTGGGTGCTGTGGTGATATTGCGTGCCATCAGTATTTCATTTGTTTCACTTTGCGGACCGTTGTGATTCATATTGTGTTCTGGAGCTGCTGTTTTTCGCTTGTTTTGTACAAAAGATGGCAAAAAACACGTTTTTTTTTGCTGTCGTGACATCCCTCGTGATGATATGCATTATTTCGATCGACCATTTGTATGTTTTTCCGCGTCACATCATACATCGGCCCGAGCAATTAATACCAACGGATACTGTTACGGATATTACACTCTAGAGCAAAACGGCGTGATTTTGCCTGCCGGGCCTGGTATGCAATTGGAATGGCATCATTTCTATTGTTAAAGCTATTGTAGCCACGGTGGGTAACATTGGTAACAGCTCGTGCTCCCCTCCTAAGGCTTTTGTTTTGAACGGTTATACTACAAGACTAGTCTGCAGGATGGTTGTAGATATCGATTGAACTGTTTGTATTACTTTCAAACATTTTTTATTTAAATTGACTGTTTGTATAATACTTCTATCCAGGCAATTATCACACGAGTATTATTAAAAAACTAGAGATTAACATAAGCAGTTTGAATAAGGACTGGATGTCCAAACCATTCTATAGATTACTTGATTGTTTAATACTGTCCTTTTGTAAAGAAGTTTGTCATATTTGATGTATTACTAATTTTAAGGATGATTTTTGAATATAATTTTATCACACATTCGTTTCTTTTCCTAATTAAAAAAATACAGTCGGAGGGCAATTTTGAGCACGATATTTTGAACAGAAAGATATTCTTTTAATATGTAGAGGGAATGCTATGACGAAGCAATCATTTTCGTTCAGTTTATTTCATATAATTTTCAAATGAGAAGGTATTGGTGATATCGTATTATCAATATTATCATTCAGTGATTTGATAACATAAACATTCTATGGTGTTAAATATTTCTGGCAAATTTGGTGAGAAAAAGGGATTTGTGAAATGAACTGAAATTTGATACGATTAAATCATTCAATGGAACTACTTACATTACTGTAACTGTTATTACGCTACTGCCACTGTTACTAGCCACCGATTAGCACAAAATTTCATAATATAAGGGCATGTTCCGTCGAAACAGCGTTGGGTGAAACGACAAACTTAATTTTATTATTTAATTCTGGGGCATTCGTTTGCAACCGTTTTTGGAACGCCAATTTTCTGTCGGTGTTGAAACAGCCGTGCAATTAAAATCACATGCATAATGTGGCGAGTTGAATCTTCAACAAATCAGTCATTTTGATTTTCATTGCAGTGATACGACTAAAATAAACTTTATTAAATTTTAATATCAAATATTAAAAAACTAAAATTAAATTCCCGTTCAAAGCACTTATTAGGTGTTCGTGTCGTTGTACGAACAGATGCTGCTTTATTTCTCACTGTTAATCGCAATTACTTCACAATTCTTTGTTTCAATCCAATTACGCTTCCTTTCGCAAGCGCGGAACGGGTGTTAGCTCACGGACCAGTCCGAGATCGTAAAAATGTACGTTAGAACGCTTGTCGCGTTGCTTTAACACTGTCGATTCTCTTTTGTGTCCTGTTCCGCTAAATCTCCAAAGTCTCTCCCGATTGCCGCCTCGGTCGTGCGCGGTGGATTGTACCTCCTTTTCTAACAGTACTAAAGCCTAAACATAATTCTCCTTAATTATTTTTCATAAGTTACCAACTTTAATGCTTCATTTTTACTGATTCCACTCATTACTGATGCTTATACTTATTACAATAAGTTCAACTACTACCCTCAAATTCAATTCCCTTTCAGTTGCTACCGAGCAATTTAGACAATTTTTTGAATAACGAGGCACGGTTTCTCCATCCACCTCACCACCAACCGGAAGACAGTTTCAACTAAAGCACTTCACCTTCTCTACACATCCACCGGATGCTCTCCGGACCCACCATGACCCCTTCCAACGCGTTCCACTCTGCCAAAAACAGAATCGCTCCACAGAGCATAATTCGTAACGAAATCATTTAAAAGAAATTATTTATGCAAAAGCAATCGAGCTCGTGCGCGTGTGCTCGAGCGCCCCATCATTTCGTCGTACGCTCGCCAAACGATGCTAATGCCGCTCGTCAATAGATAATTCATTAAATGCCACCTGTAAACAAGCAAATTTGTGTTGGCCACATCCTTCTTTGGCACTGGACTTGCTCGAGAAACCATGGCGCATTGGAGTCCGTACCTTTCCCCCCCCCCCCCCCTTATCATCGCTCACCGGGCGCCCGGGTCGCCGCTGTTTGTAATTAGATTCGAGCTCAACTCCGACGGTACCGCACCGAAGGTACCCGAAGGATTACAGAACATTTGATTTAGCCTTTTTCCATCCCATCAACAAGCGGTAATCTTCTTAGGATCGCTCACTTGCTGTCTGGCTGGCTGGCTGGCCGGGTCGCCAAGTTTTGGCTCATGATAAATTCAAACGAAGCCCATCGGTACGACGGCACACAGCCAAGGCGTAGCGCTGGTTGGTTGGTTGGTTGGTTGGTTAATTAAAATTCTTCAATCGAGTTTCGCTTTAGAAAGGCAGAACCCAGCCAAAAAACCCCGCTAACCACGAACCTCCTTGCGACTCCTTGCCTTGCGAGTGGCCAACAAGCCAGTGTCGATTGTGCCGGACGTTGGTTCATCCTGTCTCGACCTCGATCATGGACCCGTTGCATGGAGTACAATGTGGAAAACATTTCAAGGCAAAAGAAGAAGAAGGCAAAGTGGTTTAACGTTTCCGATAAGAAACGGAGCAACCGTTGTCGGCTGCCAACGCGCTAGAACGCAAACTGCTTATCGCGTCCCGAGAACGTGTTGAAAACATTTGTTGCACAGCCCTTTTTTTGGGGCGAAGGCAAAGTTGCTAACGGCACCAGTCACCCGCGTCATCGGGATGACGCAAGGTTTGGTGCAAGGACATTACAATCGCGGAAAACCTTCCCGGACTTTCCGTCGCGTTTATCCGCGATCGAAAGCTCGAAAAGACGCTCGAGGAAGCAAAGGGCTAGAAGCTGTTAACGAGCAAATGAGGAGGAATACGGCGTCTGTGTCTTGTTGCTGTTGCCGGTTTGCGGCAACATTGGAGCAAAGCGACTGGAGAGACCGCTCCCTTTAAGGACCAACAAGATGGGAAACTGTGCTCCTGGTGAGGGTTCTGTGTGTCTGTGTGTTGATTGTGCGCTGAATGGGGTGGAAAAGTTTCACCTCGTTTTGTGTTCGCTTTCCAATCTTGCGCGAAAGTGGAAAGTTTTCTCAACTTTCACACCCATCGCACCCATCCCCGGACCTCCGCGATGACGTGGGCGTAGTTGAAGGTGTCTCTAGACCTCGTAACGATCTCCGCACTACGGGGCTACTGCCGTTACTTCGTTGTTTATGTTGGCGTCTCACCCGCGACATCGTCGTTGTCGTCTTCGCAATTCTCTTCCTTAGTTCGCATGGTTATTATAATGTTTGCGCTGCACTATCCTGGGCTTCTCTCGAGGGAATCAGGACCACCTCAGGGCCTGTTGGGTTGGGCGTGCTGCATTCATAATTTCTTATCCTTCTACACCCCACGACGAACGAACGGGAACGAATTGCATCATCTCCGTTCGCTATCGGCACGCACATTGCATTCCCATCGCACGCCATCGCCAGATGGAATTACAAAACGTGAAGTCACGTCGGACAAGGGGTTGTAAAATGAGCAAACGATTGTGTTGGTTGGCTGGTTGGGTGGCTGATGACTTTGGAAAAGAAAGTTTTGCAACGCGGAAGTTTTGCATTCGCATTCGAGGGAATGGTTTCGAAACGGATGAGGAGGAACGGATTGGATAAGCGCCAAGGCGAAAGGCCATCAAACGATAAACAGTTTACCAGCGGAACTGTGGTACTATCCAGCTAGCAGACCAGTAGAAGGGTCTGCATGGCGTGAATAGCGGTAGTTAGATTTGTTGGATGCCATACTAGAAAAATAAAAAAAGGAGCTGATTTGAATGCAAATGGTCAACTAGCTACACAGGATGGAGACCAATAAAAAAGGCAAATTTCTATTAAGGAATATGATTGGATGTTGTGCTTACACAATCAATGCACTATTGCCAATTGTAGTGAAGGAAATGATGGCTATTTTATTACGATTCTCCAGAAGCATATTACGTTTTATATCACGCGAATCTGTTGAACCATGACGGTGTGAAATAAAACCATGATATAGAATGCTATTTATTAAAATTAGGAACAAACTTTATAGTTTGTAGGAACTACGACACGATTATAAAATATTATTTGATGCAATGAGAAAGCTGGTAAACTTACTTAGCATTGTTTTACTAGTTTCATCATGCGCATTATTGTTTACTGAACGAATTACATAGGTTAGAACATGGAAGGCTTTGCCAAATAAGTATTCATTGTCCAATAATAGTTTCTTCTTGTTGTTACGATGTCGGAACAGTAAAAGGTAAAATTGAACACAGTTCCGTAGAGTTATTATCAAGATTTAGCTGTAGAGCAGTGAACTAATAAACTAATATTAACATGCTAGCCCCAGAAATTGATAACAGTCAGTCAGAGGGGCGCCGTTTAAAGTATCAACCAGTCCGAGGGCCACATAATTTGGTGGTGCATGACTTTATTAAATTTGCTTATTCCCACCAAAAACCCAACCAGTGCCGGTTTTCGTGGCCAGAGAGGTACAGAAAATTTTAAAACTGGTCGCCGCGCCGAGAATACGAAATGATGTGGTTTCGTTGCCGAATTCCCGATGATGGAGGCGCCTTTCGAAATGGAGGCGCCAGGTAACCGGTAAAATTGCTTACTTTCATGGGTTTGTAATAGAAATTTAAATGGCTAAATAATCCAGGAATCTCACACTACATTATGTTGTGAATGAAGATATGTTGAGAAAACTGATTCTTCATTTATGTTTTGCGGATGTTTGAGTACCCTGCTGTAGAGCATTTCGTGCAAACTAATTCAGAATGTAGATTAGTCTGCCTGAAATATTCATGCAATAAGTACATTCGGTTTGCCTTAGGTTGTCAACAGTCAACCGTTCTTTTGCTTTAGGAAATGTATGTAATTTGAGTCTGTAAACAAGAATGATGTTGGACAGACACACCACAAATCCCTGTACACTGTCCAGAGACAGCGAAACGCTGCGTTTTAAATCGCTTTTGAACGGGAGATTTAAAGAAGGTATTATTTATTCACATTTTATTGGTATCATATTAATTATTTGAGAAATTGCAACCATTATCTACTATTTAAGCTACTCCAAGGGATTTGGTCCACCAAAGTCGGTTTATGATTTTATTGAAACTTCAATCATCAGTTCACAATTTCTTGCAGATTGCAGCAAATCATTTACTTCATAAATCGCCATTTGTACCATATGCCAACTTTATAGTAATCATTTAAATGATTACCATACCTTCATTTCCTCTCTCCAACATCCTGATGGTCCTCCAAGTTAATACTCCATTGTTAGAAAGGTTTTTACCTGGAAACTCAAAGTGTTCAATTAAAACCATCTAGCTTACATCACAAGGAATGCACTCAGCACAACCTGATTAGACCCCTTATTTCCCCATTAACATTCCATCAATCCTTCACGAATGTGTGCCTCCATTCTCCAGTAAATTATCCTCGAACGAACGGTGCGCCGTAAATGGGATTACACCACCAAGAACACCACTGATCGATCATTACATGCATTCCGGAACCGCAGATTTGACATTTAATTAACTTCGCACCACTCTCTCACCCTACCGAGTGCCGGCCTTTCCCAGGCATTCCCGGCATTGTCGCCTTCGGCTCCTTGACTGCCATTGAGGTGTTAATTTAGTTCTCACCAGCACCTCTTGAGCCACCGCCACCGAAAAAAAAAAAAAAAAACTAGCGGATCCATCAGCATTAAATGAAACTTTCTGGGCAAAGTGTAATTACAGTTCCGTCAACCGGAGCGCCGTATTGTTGCCATGCAGCATGCAGCATGCGGCATGAGCGACCAGCCAACCATCCGACCGATTCGCATCGATCGATTTCTCGCAACGTTTTCGGTGCAGCTTCCGGTGCGTCAATAAACGGAGCCGGAGCGGTTCTGTGGTCAATGACTTTTAGTATCCCGGGGACAGACCATTTCCAGCTGAGGTCTGAGCCGCACCAGTCGGTCCACATAATTGGTGGTCGCTGGCCACACCAGTTGGTTGCTGGAAAGCGCGGGTTCTGTGAATTCGATGAAATATAGCTTTGATTAGCGCAAAAGCGGTTGCGATCGCCACCAAGTCCGTAGCGAGGGGCGGCAGTCGGGGTAGGCTTCAACATTGAGTCACAAAATGTCATCGATACCAGGCCTGACCACCAACAACCGCTGGCACACGCGATGGTGGCGGTGGTGCAGTGCAGCACTCGGATAGGTTTTCGTGTGTGGTTTTCACTGCAATCGTGCTCCGCACTGGGGACACTGTAAACAGTGTTTGCGGTTTATGCAGGCAACGAATGGCAACAAACAACGACGGGAACAACGGAGGTGCACTGAGCGAGAGAGAGAGAGAAATGAGTGCGAACGAGGTGCAACCACAACCACCGCCGACCACCGACCAGGCCAGACCAAGCCAGGCACTTGGTTTGGCGTTTGCAACATTATCAGCCAGCGAGCCTAGCGAACCATGATGGCACCGCGTGTTGTAGTTAGATCAAATACCCTTCTCTCTCTCGCTCTTTTTCCTTCTCTCTCCCTCTCCCCCCCCCCCCTCTCTCTCTCTCTCTGGAGTGATCCCATCCTTCCGGTATAAAGCTCGTTCCGGTTCGAAGGTTCGCATTTCCGTCGAGGATTGGGTTTTCGGTCCTTCGCTCTATTCGATACCACGCCTGACTGCCCTTTTGCCCCTTTTTTGGTATTGGGAGGGGGTTGGGAGAGGGGTTTCAGGGGTCAGCAACTTTCGATCGAACTTCCGGGTTTAGTGGGCCCGGTGGGTGGCCTCGCTTCCGTCGCTAATTGTGTCACGCTGTGTGGACACACGTTAATTGCAGTAGCGCCCCCGGGAAGACTCGATTTTAGGGTCCCAGTTGGTTGGTTTTCGATGATTCGATGGGAGGAACACCCTTCAATGGCACTTTCGATGGCCGATATTTTAATAGCCGCGAGCTGAAGCGATCCTAACAAGTAAGTATCGTACCGAATCAAACGTCAATCGCAAGGTAAGTGCAAGTGAAGCCACCATAATGCTTGAATGCCGCCACCGATAACAGCGCCACCCATTGCTTGGTAATCATGTCCTGTTCGCGTCTTTTTTTTTCAAACGTTTGAAATGTTTTCTTCTCGGTTTGTGCCTTCTCAACTGTTGAACTTGAATCACTCTACTAATTTGCTGCAACTGTTGCCCCTTTTTTCTCGGAAATAGATACACGTTCCGCAAGGTTGCGTTGTGAAGAACATTCGCATCAAGCAGAAGCTGGCCAGATTGAGGCACCAGCAGCGTATGCTTGCTCAGCACTTGCAGCAACTGCAGGAGGCGCCCGATACGAACCCGGCCCTGATACAGCAGCAGCATCAGCGTTACAGTAAGTGGAGTGGAGCTACCTCTTAAGCTTGACATTGAACCAATTTCCCTCGAACCGAAGGAGAGCAAGCGCCTAACACGCGCTCTGGAACAGTCTTTATCCTCGAGAATTAGCTCCTTGAGCACGCTCTCTTTGCTCTCATTTTCCTTTTTCTCATTTCCCCCTTTTTTGCACTTCATTACAGATAATCTTTTGCGTTACTACTCCTCCTGGGACCGAGTATCGAGCTCTGGAAGTGCAAGTGGAGGTGGTTCCTCCGCTCCTGCTGCTGCTGCTGCTGCTTCTACTGCCGCTACTGGTGCCACTTCATCCTATCACCATCGGCCTGCGTACCCTGCGGCAGTTGCAACACATTATCAGCAACAGCGAACGCATCAATCGATCCATCATCACCAACACCACCAACAGCAGCAGCAGCAGCAGCACCATCAACCGCGTCGATGGATGCGAAAGCGTAGCCGAGCGAATGCTGAAGTGGCCGATGGTAGTGCAGCTGCAGCGTCGACAAGGACTCACGAAGGAGCGACCTTGGAAGCCGCGAATAGTGCAACGGCAGGAGCAGCCTAGGGCCACGGCATCGTTAATGGAAGCGTTTCATCATTCGAACCGAAGGACCTTCAGCGCTGCGATCCGCAACGATTGGCTTCAATGGCTTGTCGAGTGACCGGCCGAGACCGAGCGGCGACTCTTCACCACTCAGGGAACATCATAATCGATAGATTAAGCTCTTAACACAAACACAATACTGCTTTTACCGACCGTTGGCCTCGCTAACTGTAGCTTGGATTGACTATAATCACCCTCTAACAAGTGCCACTAAGAACGCAACTCAAGGGATCCTTTAGCAGCGAGTGAGAAGGATGAAGGAATTTGTAGGGCAGATCGAATGGAATGTAAGATCCGATGAACGCCGGGGGTTTGGTTCTGTTGCGTGTTGCGTGCAGTGCGAAAAACTCAAACATCAAGTCAAACAATAAAATAACTTTAATCTTTAAGCACCGTAGCAGCACGTGATAGTGTTCACTGGAAGTCCGAAAAACTTGAGCCTGTTTGTTGAATTCTTTTTTTGGGTTCTGGTAAGTAAGTTGAAGCATTTTTCTCTCGATTAGGATTGTGCTTCATGTGTAATGGTTTAAATTTAATTGTTGTATGACGTGTTGCTAATGTTGAAGGAGAGGGTATAGTATTATGTTTGGTCGACAGTTTTACATCATCATAGATGCTTCCAATGTCCAATATCTTGTGGTAAACATGTGTCGGAAAAATCTGTCTGAGAGATTAGTTCTATTTCTGTGAGATGAAATTGTTGGAAGTCATCCACGTTCTAAACTAAACAAACAGTGGCAAAGACGATACACCTGTAGACAATGGCAATGAGAGACATAAGAAAGCATGACTTGAATTTTTCGCCACACAACCAGAACGACAAGCAATTGCAACACCCAAAACTTTAACATCCATTTTCCATTTTAAGTAACATGTTTTTAGATTTTTTCATTTTTTCTGAACCTTTCAAAAGAATTAATCTTAAATAGATAGTATTCAAATTTAAATCGTTATCAATCGATAGTTTCAATTTTAACTCGGCAGAGCTTCGAGCAAAACTCGAAAAGCGAAACTTTAAAGTACAATAAAAAAGTATCGTTTGGCATATCCCAAATGAATCAGTTCGGTGCTACAATCGACACCGCAAAAAGCATTTGTGCATTATTTTAAAAGACACCTGCCTGTTATCAATAGCATGGTTGTGTTTTATAGCAAATATTGCTCAAATTACGACCAAATATGTCAAAAACATAGTTCAATGGTTTCGTTTCAAAAATGCATTGCAATCAATCCTCTTCTTTTCTATATCAACAGCCTGGAACAGCTTAGCCATGATTAAAGGATTCTCTCTTCAACAATCCTTCTGGATTTCATTCAAAATCTTTTAGAACAACACCTTGACCTTGGCTTCATAAAATTAATAAATTCAAATAGAAAGCATGAACATTAAACGTACGGCTCGTCCGTCTTTATATATGTTAAAAAAAAAAGCATGAACCAAACCATCCTTTTTTAGCTTACATTTCCATGGAACATCACTCAGAGCTGAGATTCTTGAATGATTCTTGAAATAAAGTAAATTTGTGTGGGCATTCCCGTTCCGCAACATTTCAAAATTTACCCAATTCTTTACTTTTATCACGAATTCAACGCAACGGCTCGCAACACAAAGTCTACCTTTATTCCAAGATACTTCATTGATTTCATTCGACTGAACTCAAAGAAACAAAGAAAACAGTGAGTTGGTGCATAAGCAATCCTACCAATTCCTATCGCAACCTTCCAGGGACGCAGCTTATCGATTCATCGGAATATCACCTCATCGTCTCAATCGATTACACAGAGGTTCAGAGGAAATGTATGGAAAGGTATTCCACGAATCGAAAATATGCTCAATGATGAGTTTCGATTCATAAAATGGAAAGATTCTTCTCAAAAACCAGGTCTATTTCCACAACCAAAAGATCCGTCGAAACACAATCTGCGTTGAAAACCATTAACACGAAAGGCCAACGATTGGAAATGTGCCCTTTCAGTATTGTAACTGATGCATGAATCAATTTGTACTCCACAAATTAGATACAGTCGAATGAATGGAATGGATGTAAATGAAAGATTCTAAGTAAAGCCCTTTCTGCTGCTTACTGCTTGCAGTATCTGATCATCAGAATATGGCCTTGGAGCTCCCTCATTGGATTGAATTAGGGGTAATCAAAAGAATACCTGTTATTGGGCCAATTGTAAACAAAATACACAAGAGAAGGAAATTAGAATGAACTGCTAGAAGTATGTTCATCGACCATTGAAAAACCAGTGATGCATTGAGTAACGAGGTTTTTATTTCTACAAAATCCTTTATCATTTCCAGAAACTATGAATATGGGCAATTAAGAGGCTTACCTGGAATTGACATACCTTTGAGGTGAATTTTGCTGCATTCCAGTGATCGGTTACATGAATGCTGTTTCGGATTTCTCTAGCACATGCACAGACATACGCTCGTCGATGGATTCTGTGATTATCCTTTTCTCCGAAATGGCATTTATTATTAGTATTTGCTTCGATTTCGAATCCAGTTTTCGGGCTGCCCTCCTATCTTTACAGCTACATCGGGGGGGGGGGAAGTGGGGGGTCAATAAATCTCAATATCTGCCCCTTCCTTGGGCCATCCTACAGACAGGGTAAGCAGGGCAAACTTTCGGTAACGGAGAGGGGAGGGTCCGGACAATAAAACGCCTCCAAAGAAGAGGAGGAGGAGGGTGAAGCATTTAGCTGACCACATTAAGCCCCTACATTCAGAGCTGATGGTTTATGCTATGGGGCGATAATCCTGGTTCAGCCGTCAGCAAAGGCTGTGCATAAACTGTTTCTTGTTTGTTTTTTTTTTTTCATTGCGGGAAACTATATTCTGTCTTTCTGTTCATTTTTATCACTAGCTCTCCTCAACTCACTAGCCGACAGTCGCCGACGCTACGCACAACTACAACTTGGCGGCTCTGTGGCTCTACGCGGACTGACCCTAGAGCTGCAGCAGAGAGTCCCCTCCGTCCGTCCGGCATTTAGTCATCTCCTGCGCGGAAATCTTCCCCCTTTGTGATATATCCTTACCAAAAGCTGCTTGTTCTGCTGCATTACTCTTTCGCACCCTTTCCATCTTCACGATTTAGTGTTAATAATCTCAAGAAAATACTTTTGCTCGCCACGCTCGCGGCACGGCTGTTCGGCTTATGCTTAAACTGCTTCTCAACTCTCTTTATTGTGCTGCTTTTTTTTCCTCGATCAAAGCTACGATCGGAACGATCGTCTCTTATTGTTTTTTTCTTCTCCTCCTTTTCCACTTCCTGCTAACGGTCTTCAAGCGATTCCAAATCTCCAGCAAAGTCTGATGCAGGTGAATGTGTGTTGTTGCTGGTGATGGGTGAGATGATGAGGGATTTACGCTATTTACAAGAACATCTTCTACATTGCCGTCCAAAATATGTGATGAGTGTGTATATAGTAGAGCCGCGTTTCACTTTTCGGCAAAACTCCTCGCCAGGAAACTGTTTTTTCCCTTCATCTTCCATGATATTTTGGGCACTACAAATTGCCCTACTGCAAGCCCTGGTGCTGGTTCTTTGTCTTCTTGATATACTTTTGGGATATGCCTTTGGGGGGCACTAAGCGTTCTCGGACGAGTACGTGTGCTGAGACATTATTGAGCTGCTGCTTCCATGATATATCGAGCGCTCGATCGAGTTCAAAACAACTCCAAAGGCTCCGTCACTCGGTTTCGGTTTCTCTTTTTTTTTGTTTCAGAAAATGTTATTGTATCTTCTTCTTCTTCTTCCACCGCTTCTTGGGTGAACATCGTTCTGTACATTGATGCTGGACACACACATACACGAACAGACACGCACACTTACCGGCACATGGCTTAGAAGTAGAACCGATTGTAGAGTATCGGTAACTGCAGGTGACTCGACTGTCCACCGTTCTGTTGCTGTTGCTGCTGCTGCGGATTAACGTTCACCACGATCTTAAACACGCAGCGGCTCTTCCATTCCGCATCGTCGTGTGCCTCGTACGTAATCAGATGACTGCCGGCACCAAAGTCTGTCCCGGGACTCTGTCATGATGAGAGCGAATGGGAAAAAGTAACAGAAACAAAGAATGAGTTGCAACAACCGAAGTGATGTGTGATCGAACTTACATTGGACTTGGTGATCGTCACCACACCGACATTATCAGAGAAAACAGGTTCCTCCCAGGTCGCCTTCACACTCTGATGTCTGCCCTCGATCGTGTAGACTTGCGTGTCCGGACAGAAGTCAACGCGTGGTGGTGATCCGGCTGACAGCATGGAGGGAAAAATGGTGAAACAAAAAGAGGTTATGCCGATTCATGACTCGCCACAACGCTGAGAACCACTCACGCAGCACATTGATGGTGAAGGTACAGTCGGTGTGGAGCTTCGAGACCGGATGCCGGGCCGAGTAGGACACGTTCTGGGAACCGAGCGGTAGCTGAAACGCGTCCTTTTTAGCCCAGGCCGGCTCGACGACCACATCGCGCTCCCAGCTGACATCGGTTTCCGGATGCCGCAGGCGGACGGTCGTGTTTTCCGTGTCACTCGGATGCAGCTCCACATTTACGCTCGTCGGACAGATTAGCTTCGGTTGGGGATAGCCTGCGGTGAAATGATGAGCGAGGAAACGGATGACATTGTAAGCCAAGTGATTCAAACAAAACAGAAAGAGGAAATGTGAAACCGACTGCTCCCGGGAAGTGGTGACCGGTTCTGTTTGATTGCTGGTGGGATAAAGGAATTCCCAACGATTGGTACGGGCACGGTCATGTCAATAATGAGTTCAGTATTATTTTGCGTGCTTCGTGGAAAGCACTTTATAGTTTAGCTCCAGTAGATGCGCATAAATGCCAAGCCACAGCAGAGTCGGTCAGGCCTTTTCATCGCTCAGTTATCAGAATATGTAATGGAATGATGGTTTTTCATGGAATTAGCTCGAGAAATTGGGTCGAAAATGGCATATTAATTCAAAACGGAGCATTAATGTGTAATATCAACAATGCAAAATAATGTGTTTGAGTATTTGAAGCTGCAAATACAGTAAAATGATCATGGTGTTAGGATTTCACTGCAATATCACTGCGATTTGAATGAACTTTTTTTTATATAAAAGACAGAAATGATTAAATAATCCCATTCGTGTGTTCGTTATGTGGTTCAGAAAAGGAACCAAGTTACAAATAGCCTCTAGAAACGCACGTAATTCAAAGCTGACCTAGTAATGTTGGTGTTAATTTAGTAAGACTACAGTATACACACATTTTAGTTAGGTAGAGCTTAGTTAAAGTTAGTTATGGGACCATTTTTGCGAAATGCGAACAGCTCATAACCGCCCTGACAATGAGCTGCTAATGAGATATAGAGCACATATCTAAGTTATATAACAGTTAGAAAATACGTTTTCGTGCACAGCATGAACTTTTTTCACAAAAAGAATAGAACATTCAACATTATTATTCCCAAACCGACCTTATTATGAGAGGATAGAAGATCTATTAAATAATTAAGGGGATAAAATATACAAACAGCTCATTATAACGGTAAAGATTCCAAACACTTGGTGCAGCTCACCGTACTGCTGTTCCTCTGCAGGTCATCCATTAACAGACGTTAATCATGATCACGTGATTAATAATAACACTTTAAAAAGAACTTCTACAAAGTAAACATTTTGCCTTTTTGGAACGAAGAGCCGAGTGTAACTGTAGAGTTTTCGACTGCTGTGAAAAAAGGATATCCAGTATTGACTTCATGTTGGCATTGGTTGGTCACGATTTTCTGAACTGTGCCCACAATTGTTATATAGTTCAAATGCATTGCAGCTGTTTATTTATGTAAGTGGTTTACGTTTAGGTAGCTATTTTTCTATGAATAAAATGCAAAGCTTGCAGCCATTCTAACAATTGATGAAACATGTGTTTACACTTTAAAAACAAGGTATAGTTTACATCTTCAAATATATCCCCAACAAACACACTTTATATTAAAACAAATCGTTCAATAGTGAAAACTGTGATCGTGCAATCGAATGGCCTTCTCGTTTGCCGGATTTGACAGTGCTGGACTTTTTTTTCTGCGGATCTATTTTAAAAGTATGGTTTATGCCAACAAAGCGAAGGCTATGGAACAACTCAAAGCAAATCTTAGGGCTGAAATTGCAAAAAGTAACTCCCTAAATGTTGTCAAAACAATGCAAAATGACCGAAAAAGAGCCTGCTTTTTTGTATGTCGAATGAAGGCGATAATTTGATTGATATCATATTTTGAGTATGACACAATAAATGGCATAGAATAACCAAAATAAAACTGGTCTATTTTCCAAAATCGGTTGAAAAATGACAGAGTTATTCAACTTAAAAATAGGGAACCATCTGATGGCACACCCAATATTGGCCACTGGCAATCAACAGGATTCACGCGAACCATCATGCAATTCGATCGACCTAATAGACACCTGTCCTCCGATATCGACGAACGTCATGCTCAATGATTCCATGTTTGCAAATCGAAAGCCAAACCCACACATTCCGCTTGGTTCTGCCAAACTGTTCTCAGATACCCAGAATTAACGGGGAGTTAGTGGAAAAGTTAAGTTGAATTGCAATATTTTCGGAAGCACCAACCTCACTCTAGAGATGCGTGGCGTGGCATTCGCTGGAATTGGTCCGGGTGAATATTACGAACGGAAAGCTCACCTACGCACTCCGCCATTATATCCGGCGGATTTCCAAAAATACCATCTAGAACGAGAAAACCAGATTCCACTGCCACTGCCACCGCTGGCACCGGCAATTGTGGTATTTCGTGTAATTTCGTCCATCGTGTGTCCTCGTGTACGCCATCCGGATCGGTATGCTGATAGATTGGCTGTCCGGTTGAATTATAAGCTACACCAACATTCGCTCCACTGGCACTCCAGTTCCAGCAATCCGTCACGCGAATCAACGCGTCCACATCATGCGATGTGACTTCTGCGCCTAGCATTGCGTCACAAATTCAATCACACGGTCAGCACCTTTCCGGAGCATCAAAAGCGGAGATGCAAAAAAATGCATCCCATCGATCCGATGCGCAGAATTTTCCGTTTTTTTCCCCATTCCGTGGTGTCGCATAATTATCATGTCCTCGGTGATGCATTGTCGCACAGGAAGCCACAAAACAATTTGTTTCCCTTTTCGTTCTCTCTCTCTCTCTCTCTCTCTCTCTCTCTCTCTCTCTCTCTCTCTCTATCTGTATCTCTCTTCTAGCAGATCATTCATCATTGTGTTATTGTGGCTTCGCTTCTCTCGCTTCGCTGGTCATAAAAACGAATGATCCAAAAACATGGGGGAAAAAAAAAGAACGGAAAGGATACGCTACTTACGGATGCAGGTGCCGTTCTCGTCACCAATCCATTCGCCGGTGGTGCCACAAATTTTCGAGAATCTGCCCTCCAGCCGGTACCCGGTGGGACACTTCAGGATGCACTGGCTGCCCGGTCGGTTGGTGATCTTGAGGCTACCGCGGCTCGGCCCATCCGCTATCTCGTCGATCGGTCGGCTACACTCGAGGTAACCGTGGCGCGGTGGAAAGAGGGGCGCACAGACCACGTCCGCCAGCTTCAGCGATTCGTTCAGCACTGGAAGGAAAATGGAGGGAGGAGGAAAGTCTCGTTAGTTCGAGGTTGGAGGTTGCGTTCCGGTTTTCATCTTCGCTTCTCCCTCTCTCTCTCTTTCTCTCTCTCTTGCTGTCACTTTACGTCTGCCTTCAATTAAGCCGCAAGCCGCAAACATAACGAACAATGAAGGCCATGCCTTCATCTATTGATTCATAAATTGGACAGGACAGGGCTTCCTTTTCATCTTGACGCCTCCGGACGACGCCAGTGCGCAATGAGTTGCTAATGAGATGGTACTGCAGGTGTCTGGAGTGGTCAGGCACTGGCTAGCTGGTCTGCAACGACTACCGACAGGAGGATCAATTAGTTTCTTTCCATTCTTTTTTTCTTCCATTCAGTACCCGTTTCTGCCGCTTTTCTCTCGCCCGTTGATTGCCAATCATCGTTATCAGTCTGCCCGGAGCGCACTAGTGTGTAACTGAAGCATTGAACAAAGACATACGGTAACGGTCAGGAAGCTAGCGAGCTACCATCACCAACGTTTCGAACCGCTCGAGCACCGTAGCGAGAGTAAATTGATTCGCACGAGTAGCGATCCGCTTTCACTTACTTATTGGACTTCGAGCAGGGCGATTAAGGGCCGATCGAGGGCCCTTGCCGTCAAAAGTGAGAAAAGTTGATCTGAATGAATTGTGTCCGTCCACGGCGGAAATACCTTCTCCAGTCGCAGGAGTCAACGGTCGGTTGGTTGAGAAATTACTTCATTAACATCCGGACTCGCTGCTACTTCTTGGCCACCCGGGAAAGTGGCCCGGGGAAACTTGAGTCACCTGTGCCGTAGCTCGGTGAAATGATCCATCCCCGGACATCGGACCGGTGGTTAATTTATTCAAAAATGAACTTAATTAAAATACTTTGCCAACACCTTCGGCCGACGGTGTGCTGGCTCTCGAACTCGGAAAGTTATTGAAACTTCACTTCCATTCCTCCTGCCACTGAAGCACCTCTCCTCGAGTATCTTCCGCGATTTTCCCGCTTCTCAGCCTGAGAGATGCCCCTGAGTGGCCACTGCTGCTAATTATGCGCCATTTCGAGCGCCAAACTCTGTCCCATTTGATGGTTTTGTCCGGATTTATCTGCTGATTTGAAAGCACAAGAAGATCCAGACACCATCGTTATGGGCCTTCCGGAATAAACTTCTGGAGATGAGCAGAAAGAAAAATTGTCTTCAAAGCAAAAAACGGAGTTTAATTGGTGGTGCCACTGAGCACTTTCTCGGCATTTTTTTTTTCGAGACTCTAAGGCACCAGCACGGCCTTCTGGTCTGGGAAATATTCCTGATTCCTTGGCTCACAGACTTTTGATTTGACGTTTTGTGCTGAGAAAAGACGTCCATTCATCCCTTCCTGGTAAGGTGGTCTGATTCCAGGACGCATTCCAGGACCTACTGTGACAGCCAGCATTCGCCAGGATGCCGCCCGGGATCGAAGAAGGAACAGAAGTCAGCGCTTGGTGCTGACAGGGAAGCCAAGCGCCTTGGTGGTGGTGGTGGTGGTGATGGTCCAAATTTGCATTTTTAATCAAAATTCCATTCATTATCGTTCATTAATTTTTGCGCTTACACCAACGCGTGCCCGCTATCGCAGTCCAGGGCCCCCATTGATTGCCGTGGCATGGCGCTCACGTACGAGCGGACCTGCGAGGAGCCATTTTTTTCTATTTAATTTCTCACTTTCTTCTTTTTCTTTCTTCTTTTAGCTTCCACTGCTTCTGCTTTCTGCTATTTCTGTACTTTCGCCAGTGCTACTTTATCGCTGGCCACTGACTAGCGATCGCTTCACTTGTGCTTCGTCCCTGTGCTTATCATATCAATTTATCACATTCTTTGCGCTCGTTTCTTCTTCATTGCACAACGGAGCAGCGCTACCTACACGTTGGGCCGACGAAAGTTTGTTAATTCATTCCATTCATCGATTGGACCTGCACCGTTCACCCATTTGCGCCCCGTAGTTTTCCGTCCCAATTTCACTCACTGGCCATTATTGTTGAAACGGAATTTCGTGAAAATTCCCAACCAACACGAACGGGCGCAGAGATAGCGAGAGAAAGAGAGCGATGGAAAGAAAGTGATAGAGCATACGAAGTGATGAAGAGATCGTGGCGTGTTTGGGGTACGTTCCAAACAAAAATGTGCACGAAATCGCAGCAAACCACCATCAGCGACCACCACCGCGACAGGCGAGTGCTGCAACCGCAAAGCAATTCACCAACGTCACCGCCCAAACCAACCACCATCCGGCCAAGCCGGCCACGGTTGGCACCCAGGACCCCCCAAACCGAAGAAAGGACACACGCAGCATACCGCACCGCGTTGGCACGGGAATGTAATTAGTGGTGGTGGTGGTGGTGGTGGTGGTAGTGGCAAATATTTGGCAAATATTTGCCTAATGAGCCGTACCGTTCGCGGGGAACATTTCTTGATTTAATTTTGTCACAATCATCTCGTCGAAACCACACATAAGAGCGGTTCACGGTTCACCGCTCAGCGCAAAACAGCGTCATCGCCGTCGTCGTCATCGTCGTCAAGTAACGCGCAGTAGCAGCAGCACCACACGACCAACCCACAATGACCAACTTTCAAACTAGTAACGGCAGCAGCAGCAACATCCCAGTCACCATTGCTCGCGGTCGAAGCCTCAACTTCTCGTTCATTAAACGCGCCTTTCACGTGGAACTAACTTTGAAACCGTGCGCGCCTTTCGCGACATTTGCCACCCAAGCGCCGGAGAGTCGCTTTTCATTAAAAACTTTTCCAAAACCAAGCGCCACAATCGGACGGAAGCAGAGGCAACGTTTTCGCGAGGCAAGAGGTGAAAATTGAACAATTCAATTAATTACAAATGTCTCGCTCACCACTGTCAGGGGACGCTCGGCGTGCCTTGGTGCCCTAAACTGGAATGGTTACGATTTGCATTTCCATTTTTAATTTCATTCACTCCCGCTCCTTCCAGGGGATCGTCTAGCGGACTTGAAACGTCAAGTTGTTTCGATTCCAATTTGCATTTACGACAGTGGACGCCGATGCCGTGCCGTGCCTCGGTTCGATTGATTGTCCTCTTATCTTTTGGCGCAAGGGATTTATGTTTTGCTGCGCCCTAAACCGTCCACTCCATCGCCATTCGGTTGCCATGGTGCTAATGGCGTGGCGTCATTCTAGGCGTCGATTACTGTGTAAACATGGCTTGACGACCGACCGGCCAGCGCCAGTCCTCTTCCGGCGCTCTTAACGCCTATGCTTGGCGTTATTGATGTGCTGATGACGGTTCCTGGGGTTCATCTTTCAACGACCACGTCGGCCGGTGTCGTGATTTGTCACTCGCCGACGTCGCCGTCACTGGATTACTGTTTTGACTGACTGAAGGACTCTCCTCGCCCCCGGGGAGACCAGGGTTGGGGAGAAGAAAATTAAAGCGACTGCCATGCGCTTAACTCTCTGCGTTGTGGAATTGGATCCGCTCCAATTGGAAGGTCGGTTTGCCACCAGGCACCAGGGGTTTCTATTAATATTTAACGCAGCGACGTCAGTGACTGTTGGGAGTTAAGACGAGGATATTAATTCTTAAATGATTAACATCACGCCTTCAACTTAGCGACGGCCTCTGGTTGAACGGGAGATGGATTACATCCTTCGCAGGCCCCAATTCGTTATCTGATTACCATCTTCGTTTAATGATTGTAAACTCATTTGTCAACTCGAGGTCTCATTGTCCTCAAGAATCTGGCACCGCGAGCGTGTCCAGATTACCGAGCATTTCAACATAAACATTTCTTTTCAGGCTTCCTTCTACCATTGTCACCCAAGCCCCGAAAGATCCTTAGCGACACCACAGAGAGAGAGAGAGAGAGAGAGAGAGAGAGAGAGAGAGAGAGAGAGAGAGAGAGAGAGAAGGCGAAAAGGAGATGAGAAAGTGAGTTTTGTGTCTTCCGGCGAAGCGGAACTTTAATTTCCCCTCGGTCCAGGACACAGGCTCCCCTAATGACCTCATATTTTATCCCATTTTCAGGCCAACCACTGTCACCAAAGACGAGGAGCCCTAGAGACCATGGTGGCGAGAACGCGAGAATAAATCATCAACCCCACACGGGATCCCGGAATCTGAATGGCCGGGTCCGGGTCACATCAGGGGCCAGGCGACCACCGACCACTCTCCCCCTTCCTCTCTCTCTCTCTCTCTCTGTGCCTTTATCGCAAGCAATCGGGACCAAGAACCTAATAGAGTTCCTCGGGTCTAGTCCGCTGCTGCTGCTGCTGCTGCGATGGAAGATTAAGACACTGGCTCCTTGGTCACCGCGTGGCCACCGTGCCGGCAGATGCGCCCGAATGAGATAGCCACTAGTCGGAGAAAGGCCTTTTGGGCGAGACAATGGGCGTGTGATGGTCGAATTTCCGGTTGGATGATGTATTTCTCGCTCCAGCCTCCTGGCTTCACGCTCCAGTGAACCGGGAAAGCAGCGAACCAAAGCCACCAACGGGGCTGGTGTTGAAGACCCCCGGTGGTGGGTTTTCCATTAACGTGCGTGCCATAAATCAATGGACCAATGGCGTGGTATCAAGCGGTAATTAGATTATGATGAATGTTAATATAATTGTTCCGGCTGAGCCTGTCTACAATCCCCGTGGCCGCACAAAGCGTGAAATGCGGCCCTTCTGACCTAGGACTGGTCCTCTAGTAAGGTCGCTTCTTGCCGACTTGCACGTTCGTGCATCCGGAGGTGCACCGTGTGATGTTGTGTAACCTGTGGCCATCTCCACTGCAACGAGATTCCGGGTCATGTTTACGCATTCACTTGTTTCATTACTGGGCGCTAGTGTAGGTTGGTGCGTGCCGTTTCGACGCAGAACTCAGAGCACACCGGATAGACCGGATAGACCTTAAGGAGCAGCAACCATGTCTCGAAGATCGACGCCCAGTACGGTGTAGTTGTTTAAAGGAGATGCAAGGGCAGGCCATCATTATGACAAGGGTTGGATGCTGTACTTACCCAGGCAGGAGCGCTTGTCGATGTTGAGCTTGAAGCCGTACTTGCAGGAACAGTAGAAACTGCCGTCATTGTTGATGCAGTGATGCTGACAGCCCCCGTTCGCTATTCTGCATTCATTCACATCTGCGACAAGGAAGGGAAAAGAGATGATGCGCTTCTTGTTAGAGATTGATGGGTTGTGTTACTATGTTTCTTATCGTTGGCTTAGAATGGAGTTCATTGTCAGTACGGGGACGGCTTGTAAGCTTTTGTTGTTAACGTATCAAATTGTAAATTCCGTATGATGTTAACGTGCATTTTCGTTACGGAACCGCTATCCAGTGGTAACACTGACAAGCCTGACAGCTTGATCATGATTTTAGGAATCTCGGAATTTAATTCCAAAACTGTAGTGCTTACTACTGACTGCGAATTATTACCTTTTTCGTGCTAGGCTGCAATCTGCATTAGCTTTAATTAAAATTAATGTTGCAATATTGATAAAAAGCTCTGATATACAACTAAACGTCTCGTTTTTGGAATTGGCGGTTAACCTTATCATAGCCCTTATCACGTTTTGCTTGTTATTTGCGATGTAGTCATGCAAAATTAACAGTGGAGTGATAAACATTGATTCATCAACGAATGTGGTTTTCTAATGGATTATTTTCTGGAATTTAATTTACCTCAACTCGTTCAGGAAGGGCATTTGGACCTCATGTAATGTGGTATAGATAATGAGTAGTTATTCATATCATTATTATTCATATCGAAATCTGCCAAAACCTCAAAAACTACAAACATCGATGAATTGATGGCATAGAAAGGAAATGCCACTCGTTAGAGTACCATATCACATTTGGAAATTTATCGGACAGATGATGGATCCAATTCCCATATTCAATATTAAAGTATGACCTAACAAGAATAAGCGCATTTAGAGTCGATCACACGTGTGTCGTGGACTAAGTACTTCCGCAAACTTGTTGTTTGAGAACGTTATCAACAATAATTAATCCATTTGAAGCAAGCTCTGACATAAAGAACGTTCGAAATGGGAAAACGCTTGGCTACATGTTGCAAAACCGATGAAAACTTTTTTTAACACGTCGAATACAAAATGTTTTCCCCCCCGCTGTTTACACCAGACATTGTTCTTTATAAATACAACTGTTTTTTACATGATAAAGACATAAATACTACTTGTTTGGTTATTTAAAAAATTGTTTGGAATCACAGCAGCTCATTCTTTATGAACGAATTGAAAATACGGAACAAGGAAATCGAAAATTGCCCAAAATATTATTAAAAATAGTGGCTCTAGCGATGGGCAATATGTTTAATAAGCAGATTGTTACGATTTATTGAGAAATAAAAGATTAAATTTGGTATAAAAACCGCGGATTTCAACGCAGACGCCTAGTATATACCGATAAGCAGTTTTAGTTTTCAATTTGAACTCCTTGTATTTAAGTCCAGACAGCATGAACTGGCTGATAGGCAGAGACAGTCATAAATGCGACCGAGTAATTCGTAGAAAAACAGTTCTTTTGATAAAATGTGAAGGTTTAAAAATGAATGCATGGACATGGAATGCTTTGACAAAGTGCCCAAAAGAAAATTTAAACAGGAAGATGTATAATTCTAACTGGAAAATTACTTTACTTTACTATTACTCGATATTGTTTAGTTAATTATGAATCGCTAGGTAATTTTGAAGTCTTTCAAGCAGAAAATTTGATAAAAAATATTGCCTAAAGCAGAAACTTTTCCTGAGTTAGATAAACAGAATCTCAAGACGATTCATCCAGAAGAAGAATACGAACCGGAATTTGGCATCCAAAGAAATAAAATCGAAGTACATGGATCCCGTAAAGGTAAAGAAAACCCAAAAGAAAACAGGGAAACAAATTACGAAACGAAATCACCACAAAACCATCTTAAGTGAACTGGATTCATAATAAGTTTGGAGAATGAGAAGCTCTTCATAACTAAAACATCGTGATCATATGTAGATACGTCCGCATTAGGCCATTAGGCCGTTGCTAGCTGTTTAGCCACTAATTTCTATGAAAACAATTCATTCACCGCATTGCCATCGACCTACATGTATGTTGTCTTCAAAAGTCGGATTTAAGTAAAGGGAACATTTCGTTAGCAATACATGTTTGCCAATAAATGAAAAAAAAATTCCATAAGTTCAAAAGAAGATTAATTGGAGATTATTGTAATTGAACTCCATGCTTTGCTACCTTTTTGGTAAAGAAGGCCACAAATAATTTTTAAACAAATTCCATCCTCACTTTCGTCCAATACGAACAAAAAATTCCTTATCAATAAAAACACTTAATATTCGCAGTAGAATGTCTCTCAGATGATCTAGAGATCTCTAACTATCGCACCTACACACCGGTTAATCTCAGTGCTAATTGTGCTAAAAGACGAAGTCAATCCACGATAATTAGGCATCATCGATTGAGCGATTGTTCTCACCCAAAGCTGCTAATTGATTGCGCCAACGCTCAGCGGCGCTGCGATGGTTCTCCACTCAAGAGCACTCGAATCCGCTCATCAGACTTACCTTGACAGTCACCCATGGTGGTATTAAACTGATAGCCAGTGGGGCAGAGCGTATCGTAGTCTTGCGGTAGCTGCTGCTGCTGCTGCTGTTGTTCCAACTCCACTCCGGAGCCCGTCGCCCCGTCTTTGTCCGTTTGCGTAACGCCACCGATGGTACGGTCCCGGTCCTGGGTTTTCGACTCCAGTGGCTGACACCGGTACGAGCCGATCGTGTTGATGCAGCGACCGTGACACCGATGTTCGGTGGCAATCGATCGCTGGTTAGCGCACTCGTCCACATCGACGCACGTCTTCCAGTCCTCGTCCAGCATGTAACCGTCGGGGCACACGCAGAACGCCCGGCCGAGCGTATTGAGACAGGTGTGCGAGCAGCCACCATTGTTGACCGTACACTCGTCGATGTCCTCGCACGAATGGCCATCGGGGGCGAGCCGCGTACCGGGCAACCCATCGCACGTACACCGGTAGCTGCTCCACGTGTTGATGCACGTGTCCTGGCACGGACCGTGGCCATTCCGCAGCAAACACTCGTTTACATCTGCAAATGGAGTCCAGAACGTCACCCAGGAAAGGGTTACCAGCCCAGTGTGTTAGTCAACGAACGAATTCACATTCGAGAGTGTTGGTTTGTTATTGAATCACCAAAAAAAAGAAAGGGATTTCAAGGACCGTGGAGGGCTTTGCACCGCGAAACTCAATCTGTGATCAATGGCAGGAGAGCTGGATCAAGAGCTGGAAGAAAAAAAAACCCCCTTTCGCATTCCCTTCATTCGCTCACTGTCACTATTTCAGTTCCAAACTATTGCCGGCGTGGAGTCTGCGACTGCGGTGGACTCAAAAGTCCACTCCAAACCAAGCCGGTACAGCGCGCAGCTTCTAATGATGGCGAACGGTGGTTTGTGGTGGGGGAAAAAATGCAATCAACACAACGCCCCCCGGGGGCTTGGCATGTACGCTCCCAAAAGAACGGTTCCCTTTGGCCAACGGAATGCATAAATCAACATCGACACCAATCGGCCGATGCAGTGCATGCATCCGATTTCGTTCGATTGGTGGGTGTCGATCTGCATCTCGCTCGCTCACGGAAGCGGTTGTGTTGTGCTGTGCTGAGGTTCATTTCGGTGCCACAGCCCTTTGCCTTTTTGTATTTCGTACGTTTTCGGTACAGATGAGAATTTGCACGAGGTTTTCCAGTGTCTTGTTATGAAGGAACAAACACTTGACACATCGTTTGAATGGAAGACCAACATTGGAAACATTGATGCAAGCGTAGCAGCAGTGCAGCCAAATCCGAAGTCCGAAGATTCCTTTTCATCACTAGCTAGCGCACTGCGGATGCAGTTTTGTGTGCTTCGGAGGATGCATATGGTCAATAGCAATCCAAAAGCATACCACCAGTGGCCCTACTCCAGGAAGCGCTTGGATTCAATAGAGAAAGAATTTGAAATCAATTGGCACACAAAGGGGGGTGGCGTACGCTTGTTGTGCCGAGAAACTCGAATCGAAAAATGAATGTTGATCCCGAATCCCGGTGCCGTAGTGAACGCAAATTGGCCCAGAGTGTGCCTGTGTTAGCATCCAGGTCCACTGGTCATGTAATCTTATACCGTAATGGTGTATCATGACGCATTCCAAAACCACTTGCTGCAATCTACACAGCTCAATCGATAGAAGCCCCAGATGTTACACAATTACACCAGCAGCAGAGCAAAGATTAGACCACCCTTTTCTCATTTCCACTCGGAGGAGGAATGGCCATTTTGGCCCGAAACAAAGGCTCCGACTTCCGACACTTTCGACTGAGCTACTGCGCTGCCCACAACGGCAGGGTGTTCCCCGGACCGGACGCTTCATAAACACAGTCGTCGTGATACTCCCCCTACCATCGGAGGGTTTCCGTTCCGGTTCCGCGCACACAAAGCCAGGAAACCGGATTCACCCGATCAGTGGCACACCATCGGTGAGCGAACCAAACAATGCTCGCCGGTTCGCCGGCATTGTGAGCTTGTGTGCGAAAACCACCAACTCCAACTTCTGCAGCTGCTGCACCGGTTTCCGCTGGAGGGCTGCGGAATTCTCCGGAAGGTGCACGATTAGCAGCACACCCGCATCCGAATCGTCCCGGTTTGGTCAAAAGTCGAAGTAACTTTTCGGTCGCATCACTGATTGCAGTGTCCCGAAGCGCCGATGGTCTGCTAAGCGATCGGGTCGACCCATCCAAGTCAAGTGTTCCTTGAATCCCAGATAATGCGACACCTTAGCAGACCATCAGCGTTTGACAGTTCAGCGGAAGGAAGTCACAGATACCGATCGCCAGATCCTGAGCCACCCCCTGAGCCTGATCGGAATCTCAAATCGCAACGCTAGTGCTGCAGGCATCACCACAACGCTCGGTTCACTCGCTCGGAAAACGCTCGGTTGTACAAACAATTAAACATTCGAGCCAACTTTTGCCGCAACCGACAGAGCGAGGGCGAGGTTGAGATCGACCACGTCCGGGGCCTCCCCTGGAAATTGCAATCCCGGTGATAACGAAACAAAGTCGCACCGGTGCACCGGTCCGTAGGCCCCGGGGTTGAGGGCCAGAACTTTTCCAAAAACTACCCCTCCACCCGCCCTTCCTCTCTCGATACGGTCCTCTGCCACTAAATGTGGAGTTTTAGAGGTTTAGGGAGCCTTTGATTTCCGGGTATGCTACGGGGTATTATGCAAGCAAATCGTTTGCCGTTCCGCCCTCGTCCGGCACGTGAGGTCCGCCTGACCGCAACAGGCATGTGGTGTAGGGGGGGGGGGGGGGGGGGGGGTTGCAGGTTGAGTAAACCACCGGGCCCGGATTGAGCATAAATGCGGGCAAACTGACCACACGGACGGACTGCTAGTCATAGTACTCGGTCTCGGCTGCGTAGAGGTCAACGTGGTTAAGGTTTGGTTACTGGGTTGAGTTCCGGATATCGGGGAAAAGGAAGAGGATTACTCGCTCTCTCTTTCCTTTCTCTCTCGCACCCCATCATCATCACTATCGTCATGGCCATCATCATCTGTGATCTCGTAACCACAAAACTATCTCTCTCTCTGGACGTAGACGACCACGACATGCACCTGGTACACCGGTGCCAAAGAAGATAAACAGGAAAACCCTAAAATCCAGACAAAAACCCACAAAAAAAATGGGAAGCCACTCACCAGTTTTCCAAATAAAAAAAAACGGATGACCGCTCGATAAGGAATTGAAAGCGAATGTGTGGCAACAATAAACACAAAATGTGAAACAACAACGCCAAACAAACGGTAGCCCAAAACCACTGCTCGATGTCCCGGGATGGCGCAACGCTGGCCACGATTGGAAAACGGCCCCAAACGGTAGTGCGGTTTTTGCCCAGGACGCGTAATCCTTTCGATGATTCGCCAACGCTAACGAGCATCGATGGCCACGGGAACGCAGTACCAGCAGCGATTGGATTAAATCGTCAAACAAACGAGCGAACGCCGGCTGGACAAAGCCAGATCCAATTAAAACCGCGCCGTCCTGCCGCGAACCGGAACCGCGGCTTAATTCATGCACCTAATCGACACAAAATGGGACGACGATCCACGAACCCACGAGCAGGCCTCAAATCCCTGGAGATGCTCCCCGTTATACTGGCCATCCAGGTGGCTTTTTGGGGAGGAAAATGCAGATTAGCAGATCAGTGGAAGCTTTGTAGCTGCACCGACCAACCATGGGCAGATAAAGAATGAAATCCGGAAACACCATTTATCCGAGCTCATTCGAATACAATCCCCGTTTGAGTGGAGCTGCTAAACTGGTGGAACTGGATTGCAAAAGCGCCATTAATGCGCCATAGAATTCACGAACGGCAGTGCTACACAGTGTTGCCGGTTGAAGAAGTTGATGAATAATCGAAATCCAATTTTGATCCCGAAGGCATTGACCTCACAAAGGTCCACAAATACAGACACAAAAAAGCGATCTTCTTGCGTAGTAACGCATGCACGAACGCAAAGTTAAAGGCCACAGAATGCGTTTAATTATTCAGCTGCAGCTTCCTCATCGACAAGTTGTTGGTCTCTCTGTTACTCCGCCTCCGGCTTCCGTTCCGGTGCTTCAATCAATCACTTGTCGAATCCATCGATTAGGATCGAAGATTTACGATCGAACGAAGCGAGAGAGCTTCGAATGGATGGATTTTGGAAAGGATTCGTGGCATCACATGGCCCGGATAACAACAAGCGATGCTGTGCAAGGGTCTACAAATCCTTTATTGCTATCGCTGTTGCAGCTCGCTCCTTGGAGCATCTTGGAAACTGGTCTTAGTGGAAGGCCGTTCGATCGATCGACCCGGAACCCAGCAAACTCCGGTCAATTTGATTATGTAGATCGCATTTCAAAACAATCTAAATTCCATAAACATTTATAATCTTTTACAAACGAGCCGCATCCGGATGCGAGACCAAGAGGAGTTAGATTTGATTTGTTGCTTTCGCCACACAAACCACAGCCCTCACTGCCATTGAGGCCAGACGGGATGCCAAACGATGACCGCGAATGGTCTGTTCCGCAACCAACAGTCCGCTTGTCTCACTCTTCATCTACGAGAATCTTGGCGATCCTTGGTAGCATCCGGAAAATGGAATCCCTTGTAACCGTTGTCTGCGTCTTCCGGCGTCACCTGGCACCAACAGGCCCTGTCCTGTGCTTACCCATGCATTTATTATTGTCGGTCACTCGCAATCCTCGGGGGCATTTGCATGTAAACGAACCGATCGTGTTGGAGCAGCCGTACTCGCAGATGTCCTCACCGTACTCGACACACTCGTTGATATCTACAGAGAGAGAGAAAGAGAGAGAGAGAGAGCGAAGGGAGAGAGAGAGCGAAGAGAGAGAGAGAGAGAAAAGGGGAAGAAATATTTAATTCCATCTCTGGCCATGGCAAGGACAATGCAGTAGAAGAAGATGATGCGCCACCGATGGAATAGATAGATTGGACACAATAGATGCGCCACGGCAGCATTGCTTCTGCATTCTCGATCGATCGAGTGACGAGCGGTAGACCCTGTCCGATGCTCGCTCATGTCCTTTCCTCACTCCAGGATGTTATTTATGAATATTCAAAACTCACTCCGGTTGTGGAACCAACGGGGAAGGGATTCTAAGTTCATTTCTCAAATGCACCCGTAACCGTAACCGTTAGTGGAATGGAGACGAGGACAGTAAGTCTTTCGAGGTGCAATCTATCACCCAACAACCCAGCAGCTGCTGACAGGCCGGTGAATGCACTGGCTGTTGCTAAGTACTTCCTCGTTCCAGTTCCGGGTTCCGTTGGAGGAACCCGAGTGACAGATTTACGCTCGAAGCTAGTGCGGGACGAGATTTACGATTAGCTTGAAACCTCCCCCCGAGGGTCTCATTGCTTGGTTCCTGGTGATATGGTGCTGGTTGGCCACCTGGGACCACTGCTAACCGATTCTTTTCCCTTTCCGGCCAAAAGCCATCTCATTCATCAGCTCATCACCAGCACCACGAGGGACCTGGAAGCAGGCTGGAAGGATCCGATTCGCGAGGATGGAGCAAAGGCAACCTTGTCTTGGATTGATTGCTGAGGGTTATCGATAGTTAGAACCGTCGATCAGAGATGATAGCAGGTATGATGGTTCTATTTTTAATCGTTTCTAGTCTCGGTTATTAATTTCAAAATGGTCATAATACGTGCCATCCGGAAAGGCAGTAAAGTGTGAATAAAAGATTACCATATTGCTGCCACTTTTAAAAAAATGTATTTCCGGCACATTTTACCATTTTTTATTTCAATAAAATCTACCAAAGCGATGATCCATTGACCGGAAAAAAGCATAACACAACACAAAATGTGCTGCAAAATTCATCCAATCTAAGTAAACGGTAAAAAAGAAAGGATAGACGGCGACAGCGCACGTATCGTAGGACAAAAACACTGGTTGGTTGACACTGATGAGAGACGACGGTGCAAATTGGTCAGCGAAACATCCCCTCCGTCCGTCGGTCCCGGCCATCCATCGTTGCATTATTTATGATCCCAGGCAACCATCATAGCAACGGAAAACAAACCACACTAGTGTCTGCACAGAGCGAAAGTGGACACAAAATCAAATCAGACCGTTTTTGTTATAAAAACCGTAGAAAACGGTAGGTTTTGGAAAGGTACTGTGAGTATTAAAAATTCTATTGAAATGATTTAGTTGCGGCAGGTTAGCTAGCTCGTTTTCAAATTTTCATTTTGAGTTTTAAAAATTAAGATGTTTTATTTGAGTAACATCCAAGTATAATTGAACCTTATTTGCATTCTTTTTCCATTTGAAACATTAATATCAATTGAAGGTGATTTTTTGTGTTGATTTCCATGCACTATAACTGGTTTTGTCGTAAAATAAAAGTAAAAACCACATCAAAATTCATTTCGATCACTCTCCTCCCCCCCCCCCCCCCCCCCCCCCTTGGGAATGTCCTTCCATCACGTGTTTGTTCATACGCTCGAAATGACAGATTCAATCAGACAGTATCGCTTCTGTTAACAATTCTCCCGTCAGCTCTCAAATTTCAGTCTAGTCTTGGAGGTGTGTCATGAATCTTTAGTTCCACTCACACCTAACCAAAAAATACACTCAACTGCGATCGAAATAAAGTTGGGAACGTGTTAAAGCTCCTGTTTGTGCGCAGAAATCATAAACAATACCGTGAGGTGATTTGGTGAATGTTCTGTAACATCTAAACACGAATGTTTATTTGTAAAAGGGGCAAATCCTAAATAGATGTCCCTCCCGTGACCTACACATCATCCCAAGAGGGAACCACCGATCATCATTCGCAAAGTGATATGCTCCAAGGGACCAGTACGCAGTCAGTAGCTTGTTAAGGCATGGCACAGTTTCAAACTGACCTACCCACAATGACCCACTCATGAATCTAGATGACCTTCGGTCGGTAAAGTGTTATTGGCTGCCTGCTCCAACCAACGAGGACGAAAAATGGCGAAACACAATAAATCAAACCAAAAAAAACGATCGAACGAACGAACGGGAAGGGACCTTCAGCAGCCCAGCTCCAAAAAGGAAGCCAACATAGCGAAGGCAACCCATCCGTGCCGGGCACCGTTCGTTCCGGTTCTTCCACTTCCACTCAGGGACGGAAATGTTGCGTATCGCGACGAGCTCCAAGTCCCAAGAGCGCCCAAGCTGGGTCTGGGAGATGTAGCTTCTAGTTACAGTTGCCCACATCCACCACGAACTGACCCGAATGACCCGAACCCCTGAAGGATGCCACTGAAGACCGAGAAGAAGAAGAAAAAAAACCAAACGAGATTCTATCCCCAAACCGATTCATCTTGCGGTCAAGATGCGGAACATTGAAGGACAAAGCCGGGCGCACGGGTGCCATGGAACCGGAAATCCGCATCGCATCGCAAGCCCGGTGCCAATGTGGACAGAAAGGGTTTAATTACCACGAAGAAGGGGATGGAGAGGGAAAGAGGAGGAACCACACAAAAAAAAACACAAAATGGCGTGACCCAG
>NC_064878.1:39389063-39399063 GCF_943734665.1 Anopheles aquasalis | reverse complement strand
GGAAACCTACTTTAGAGCTGCTAGAACCCTTGAGCAGGCGGCACAGCGTAGAACGTATGATGTAGCAAAGAACTAATGAAACAGATTGTTTGAGTCAGCTAACCTCAGCAAGAACACAGAATAGGGAATGAGGAGCGTCCACCTCGACTGATTAAGAGATGTTTAATTTAATATTATCGTTGCGTGATACGAGAATCCACCACCATCTGAAACACAACTGATAAAATACTACTGTGTTACGAAAGTAAGATGGATGGGTACTCTATTTGGTTGTGTGAACGATTGTTTTTAATGCTCGTATTTTTTGTATGTTTTCAGAACTTTCATTGACAATCAGGCCAAGTTGTACGTCAAATTAATGAGTAGTATTTGAGATTTGATTTTTTTGTAAGATCCTAAAAGCGAATTCTTCATTGTTTTATGTTTCGAAATTCATTGAGCATAGAATGTGCATAAAATTTGGTTTGCCAAAAGGTAAAGAATGATGCAGAAAGCCTTTTCAAGCCGAAATTGATTAGGAGGAATAAAACAAGAACTTTCAAAATAAATCGAACTTCATTTAACTTTCGTGCCACAGTAGTTATGAATGACTGTAGCAGTTTAAATAAGATAATGGCATTGTAGTCGTTCGTTACAGGTCCTAGAAAACAAACTACAATTTTCAACATCATCCTCCCTTGTTGAATGATAACTCCAATGCCAACAATCGTTACCGTTGTTTAACCATCAACCATCCCTCTCACTTACCTTTGGCAAACTTTTTGCGCTGTTGTCTGTCACGCTTGGCCTGCTCTCGCACCGCCGAACCCTGCGTGCTGTAGTCGGAACCGGTTGCCACTGAGCCTCCTTCACCATCACCACCACCACCACCGAATACCAAATGGCCATCACCAACGAGCACCGGTGGTGGAGGGAAAGCCTGAACCATCGTCCGACGGTGGGAATCGGTAGTTACCGGGGATGATGCCGGTGGTGGCATCGTGGTTTCCTTCCAAACATCCACCACATCCACCACGTTCCGTACCACCGTTGGCAAGGTGTCACTTCCGACGGTTCTCCTCCTGTCACTTCCGACGGTTTCCGGTCGAACCTCGTCCACTCGATCGATTTCCGTTCGGATTTCCAGTGGCCGCCCAACGTCCACTGTGTCATCGCGGAACAGACCAGTCCTTTCCAGTGTCCAAGGGTTCCGAGCGACGCTGGTTTCCATCGCTTCGAGGGCAATCCTCGATTCCGGCCGGCCCTGTTCGTCTACCGGCAAACCGACCAGCGTCACCGGAAGCAGCTTGATCTTCGAGTGTTTCTTGTGCTTCTTGTGTCCTTTTCGTCGTCGTCCTTTTTTACCGTTTCGCTGAAGCCCCTGTCGCAGTTCTTGGTCCGAGACATCATCTGGCGGTGCGATCAGTCGGCCCGGAAACCGATCCCTTTTTGGGAGGAGCATTGGAAGAAAAGAGAACAAGCAGAGGAAGGATATTTGAATATTTTTTTTAACAGTGAAACATCGCGCTATTTACATCAAATGTTGGTCAGTAGCAATCCAAAGAACGGCATTTTTTGCATGGAATGCAGCAATACAGAATTCTCTAGAGGGTCAATTGTCCACGAAAGGAATCAGAGGCTTTCTTTCATTACGAGACACCCGAAATTAATTTCATCCTTCATTATAAGACACCTTCCATTGTCGGTTATGTAAGACAGACTTCTGCTTCCGTTTTTGCTTTATTTCCTTTTCAAACAATAGGAAGAAACATCTATAGAATCGAAAGATGCTCTGTCCTTCTTAAACAAAGGGAGCATCCCAAAAGCCCCCGTTATTTGCTGTCTTTAATTGAATATTCCATTTGAAGTCACACAAAGCATTACTTCCAACCTGAGGTATGGGCCACTGGGAACTTCCTGTTATAATTGCAAAAACTTCTCTAAATACCGCGTATGAAATGAGACCCCCGCTCCCCCCTATTCCAGTGATCCTCTCCATCCAGTACATCACGAAACGCACGAACTGCCAATGAAAGTTTATTTCATTTCGAATGAAATTAGTAAGTGAAATGAGATCATAAAACGCTCCGTTCACCGGTCCTATGCATCGTTAGCCGCATGGCCCAAGGTGACGTAAACTTAAATGAGGTGAAAGCGACCTAAACACCCTCTCCCAAATGGCGGAAGACGTTGAGTGTGAAATGAGGAAAACGCAAAGAGGTAAATGGTGGCCTGACAGTTTTAGGAAGGAAGAGAAGATGGCTGCTGTGTCTACGACGTCGGTGACGAATCCCTGGTGTAGCGAGTGCTCGCTGCTGTGTGACGGAAGTACGGTAGAATGAGGCGGAATTTCCGCGGCATCAAAGGGATTCCGGTTCTAATTGGTTTCGTACGTGATTCACGTGATCCCGGGCCCATCGGGGACCCATCACAACGCTCTCCACCTCCCGCCCCCGGTCGATGAAGACGCGGCTGTGGTTTGACGTCCCGGTGTGAGGTGAGATTTGTCACGTCAAATCACATCACCTCACGTCAGGTAAATTCCTTGGCTAACGGATAGTGTGGTTGTTTGGGGTTTTGTTAGCAGCTCGTCGCTCGTCAGATGAAGGATGTAAACTTTCCAATTTACTCTCAACCCTTTCCCTTCCATACTCAGGGTGGTTTGGGCGGTATTATCATTAGCACATTATTATTCTGAGGCTTTTAACGATTGTGGAGATTTGCTCACGCAGTGTTTTGGTTTATGGTTTTCGAGGGGTTTTTTTTTTGTGACCAAAGGTTTTGGTGTGATGGAATTTATGTAGCTGACTCATTTGGTTTTCCGGAGGCATTAATTTAACTAACGGAGTTTTGCTGACAGCTACTCTCTAGCCACTGAAACCAGCATCATCTCTCGAGATTGACAGAGGTACGATAGGTGCTCGTCTAATTCATTCTCTGTTCAGGAAAGCATGGAAATGGCATGGTCCATCGGTTAGGATTGTGCAAATAATTATTGTTCCCTATGACTCATGAAAGGGGGTACTACTTGAAACAGGTGTTTGCCAGTGAGTCCAGTCCAGTCTCCAGCACTTGCCATTGAGTATCAGCAGAAAACTCTTCCGTCATACTTATGATTTTTCACAGTCCAGTAACTTATTTCGCCTCAACAGCTCTGATAACGAAGTACCTATTGTAAAAATCGATGTATTATGTTACATACGAACGAAATCGCTTACGGCAAAACTCACTATGAAGCACATTGCAAAATGCGTTCTTTTTTGCGCTTGCTGATACTCAATGCGTTTGATTTTGCTGAGTGCTGAGTTGCTGATGGATGAGTTTTCTAGTAATTGTATGAATGTATGATTGCAGAATCGAGTATCAAATTACTAAGGAATATACATGGAATTAACATTAAATATTAAATGGAAATTAAATATATTTCAATGAATGGCAATTGTGAACTAATATGTATCCAACTCGTATTTGTTAGTTAGTTTGAAAGAAAGTTACGAAAAAACATAATCTCACTAAATATTCTTAAAACTCAATATTCTTTGAGACTAATTCACAAAAACATATTCATAAATAAGTAGTACCCAAAATCAGACTGACAGAGCCAACACTTAACCAAACATTTAGTAAATTATTTCTTTAAGCTATTTTTCGAAAAAAAAGATAAATAATTATAAAAGATGAATATTAGGCATAGATTAGGTGCAGAACAATATTCTAAACACCAAGAAAAAGTGTTAAAAACTGATCTGCTCGAGGATGAGCGAAAATGGAGTGCTATCACTATATGAACATGGGAAATTTAAGCTTCTATAGAGTGGAATTAAAGCCCCGGTTACCATCCAAATTGCATCAATTTACGCTTACTGGCGATAATGTTATCTGAGCGCTTATGTTATACAACCGCAACTACACCAATAAAAAAGCTCCATTCATAACGCATTAAAAATGCAAAAAAACCTTCACGAATTTGTTAAAAGAATAAATATAATTTAATAATAATCTGACAAAACAAAAAAACACTACGATACTCGTTGCGTTCCATAAAATCCTAAACGATAGTCCAACCGCGAACCAAGGAACGGTTTCCATACGGGCCGCATCAGCAAACCGTTTGACTTGCACGTTTCTTGGCCCCATTTAAACGGTAATTTCATTATCTACCCAACATTGCAGCCCCAAAACACCGACCCCGGCCCTTCCCTCTTCTGCTCTGTCGCTATTTATTAGGAGAAGCAAAATGAGTTTCCTCATTTCGCCCCCCGCCCCGGGCGAACGATTCCGACACAGCCCTATACCTACCGATTAAGATGCTCGAGCAGCTCGTTCTCCTCGCGCAACCGCTCCTCGGTCAGATTGCTCACCAGCAGCACATCCTCCGTTATTCTCGGCAGCAGGCTACCATCCGGCGCATAATTACTGGCCACCGCGGGACCGGGACCGGGACCGAAGCTATCGCCGAAAGCGTCCTCCCGCTTCCGGCGTACCGGTTGCGGCACGGCTGCGGATGCCGTGACGATCGGCTGCTGCTGGCTAGCGGCCCCCGATACGGGATGTTGCAGTTTGTCGTGGATTTTATTGTCTACTAATTGTGCTGCTTCCACTCCACGCAACCGTCCCGTACTGCTGCTCGCCCCCTCCAATGACGCCACCGTCCCCGATGATGATGATGATGATGATAATTGATGATTATTAGCGGTTGCTGAGGCTGTGGAGAGGGGAAAAAAGCAGAAAGAAGGCCCATAGCCGAAGGTTAGTACGTTTCGTTGGCACCGTCTCTAGCGGGTGGAAAAAATGGCGGAAATTAAAGTGGAATAAGTCCCTCCGGGACCTTTGCCCTCGAGCGAAGCAAGTGGCAGCACGGTATTCTTAGAGTACGGGGACCGTTTCAACGCACCACAACCTGTACTAACGGTGCGCTAACAAGGCAACAGAGCGAACCTTCCGGGCGAAAAATAACAATAACAATAATAAGAACAACAGATACACGCTATGTGAGGCAGGCTCAAAAAGCTGGCCATCGGTGAAAAAGGCCACGCGAAGTCGAAGAATGTCGTACGAGCACCATCTAATTACGGTGATAAAATCGTTGAATGAAATGTTGTGACACAGTGTTCCAGGACTTCGCGGCACGCAGCAACAAGACGCAGCCCCCGAAAACGCGTACAACTACACGGTTGCTGAACACGCAACACCCGTGCCCGTATTGCCGTGGCACACGCTACTCGCGCGATGCTCGCGTACCGCCATACCGACAGAGCGTTTATCGTTCGTGGCCCCCGCGGGGTGACGAAAGGTTTTTGGTGAGAGTTGTATTTACGAACACGTTAATGAGGTTCCTGCTGCAATAAACATACTACCCAACGACTGCGACTACATCTCGACTTCTGGAACGACTAGCAGAATCAAGCCAAGGATTGAAGATGCTTGCCTGATTCTCAAAAGATCACTTAATGTGTTCAAACTCAAATCGTGCCTCAATCTACCGGCTGCAGCTGCTGACACAACGAAACATAAGCAAATGAAGTTCCCCAGCCCTGCTCCTCGGAAATTTGTGCTGCACCTTAAGCATCCTTGTTGGCATGTAATTTCGCATAAAACCGAATCATTATCGTGCGGTTGCCACAAAGTACAAAACTCGCGACTCCCTGGGTGGTGAGGCATTTGATCGCGAAGGTGCCACAAAATTACTGACGCTTACCTTTCGCAGAGTGCTGGGTGAGCATATTTGAGTCAACATTGCTCGCAAAACATACCACACAGAGAGCGGGAGTACCCGGGGCCACGGGTGAATGAGCTGGTTTGAAAGAAACTGTTTAGCGAGTGAATCGAAGCGAAGCAGATTCTGGGTTGCCGTCTAATTAGCTCTCCATATCCCAGTTTGTTGTTTTTGCATTTAAATCGTTCAAATGATACAACAGAGGAGTGAACTAAGTGTTTGCGAATGTTGAACTGTTCAGCTCGTTCGTAGTAAAGGTCATTAGGGATCAGCAACGCATTAAAATAATGCATTTGGTTCTAAATCAAACATGCGAAAAAACAGGACGAAGCGTTCTGATGTGTTCTAAATGATGCAGAAAGTCAAAGTACCGAGTGAATGTTAATTTTTCACCGATATTGAAAACATAAAAGAATGCCTGAGAACATGTTTTCCATTGATGCAACGCTTCGGCGCACACAACGGATCAAAGAGAATTCGCTAATGTTGCTAAAAAGGGTGTCTGAGGGGTGTATCATCTGAGGAACAAAAACCATACCAAATTCTTTTTTGCTATTTCTAGTGCTAAAAATGATTTCAGTAAAGCACTTTATTTTCTTTCACTAATTGCTCCAGCTGCATTTGAGCGATTTTTTTGTTGAAAAAGACTAAAAAAGGCCCTCCCTTTGAGTTGCTGAGTGACCGAAAACACTGATAATTTCTATATGTTTTGTGATCCAACCTCCATTACACTATGTGAAAAGTAAATACATGTTTTAAAGAAGAGGGGAGGGGTGAAAAAGTTACATTTAAGCAGGAAAAAAGCGTTGAAAATTGTGGGTTACCTGGCGCCTCCATCGTCATCAACCGATGGAGGCGCCTCAGGTACCACTTGGTTTCCACCATTTTTCCACCATTGCGCGACACCGATGGACGCTAGAAATTATTTTTAAAGCAGTTCAAAACCGCTCTGTATCAAATGGAACAGCGGTGTGCTGTTAACCATCACTTGCGCACGATGCAAACATATGGTAGGGCACCGCTACAGCATCTGTAAGCTTTTATTCAATGAGATACTCCGTGAAAAATGGTTCAAACTCCTAAAAGCTATTGCTTCCTCCATCGAGACAGCGTCGCTGCGGCTGCCGTACTACCTCAAAAGGTCGAGGAGGGGTGGTCGCCTAGCCTTGAAGCGCAAGGGAATTTATTGGATAATTCTAAATTATGACGAGATTACGATCGGCGTAAATCGAACCGAAGCTCCCGCCCTCGAGCGGTGGGAAAAATTTGGATTTTTCTAGCACACCACCACCAGAGGGGGAGGATGGGGCAAAAAACATAAATTGGCAGCTGGAAAGCGTTGACACAAATTCTCTTCTGCTTCTTTTTCTTCCCTTTGGCCCATTATCGATACCATTTCGGTGGAATAATCAATTTTAATGTCGATCGCGTGGCACTCTCGGCGTGGAAAATAGCAGAAAGGAGAAAAAAAGTGAGCGTACTCGGTAAGTGCAATTCAATTGAGTGCAAAGTGATAAAGACTCATAATGGTGTGGTTCTTGATCATAAATATTGATCCACACAGCCGAAATCGTGGCAGCACAGTTGCGCCACAGCTGCGAACGAGATTGAGTTTCGCTAGTAATGAGTGCCGCCATCCATTTCCATTCACTTCAACTGAATTTAAATTCAAACAGTAAAGAAAAACGATCGTGACGTTAACTGTATTACAGGCAGCTTAGGGATGGGTATGGCGAGGTGAAAATCCTCCTATCGTCACCCGAATAGAACGTTGTCTGTGTTTAGGGGTCCGAGTCTAATGAACCGAGCGTGCCCCCGAACAGGTACTCCTGTTCTGTGCACGCAAAGCTGCAGCTCAGTGACCCAAAAGCTGGCTTATTCCACCTTCATCACGCAGATAAAACTAAATTATGTTCACTCGAGAAAAAAAAAGGTTTCCACATTTCCGGATCACCGCTACTGCTGTCGACCCAGAAAAAAGGTCGGTTGTTCCTGAAACCGAGCTGGCGACCAGCCAACCCACCGTTCGCTTGGACTCACTTTACGGCGAGAAGGAGATCAACATCACGCCGGGGTGAGAGTACAAGTATTCACAAGGAGCATTATCCCTCCGTTTTATCTGAATCTTTTACTCCAAAGGTACGTCGGTGGACTTAACGGGAGCGGGAAGATGCAGTGCCGGTGTCATGCATGGACATGCACATCAGTTAACGGAACAGTATGGATAGTGGATTCTATGGTTGAGCTCTTGTACTGCTTGACTTACTAGTTCTTGATAAAGAAATAAGAATGCATACAGCACAACAAAGATGCTTTAAAAAATGTAAGCAAACCAAATGCATTAATTGCAAAATATACACATTTTCATTATTTCAAACGGTATTAAATTCCAAGATTCGGCTTGGAATAAATAACTCTGTTCTTACAACAAAATTGTTTCCATTCATTTAAACTAAATGCATTAAATCTTAATTTTACAAACAAAAATACATCGTGATTGTGGCAATGGCTTGAAGATCTCATCCACTAGGTACGAAGCGAAGATCTTTTGCTTTTCAATATCTATAGAATAAAGAAAATTTCAAGAATAATGTCATATAAATTACTTTCAACATATTCTTTCGCATTAGCTACACAGATGCTAAAACGACGCGAAATAGGACGTATACTAATTATCCGGTCAAATGTTATTCCTTCGAATATTGTCATGTGTATTCACCTCAGTGATTCTCTATCGGCCAAAGCAATTACAAAAAAAAATTAAAATGAATCTTTGTTGGCAATAGTGATGCTCACAGACAGTTTTTAGCAGGTGCAGCGATTTTTCCCTGGTTTGAATGTCAATCTTCATCAATGCAGGTCTCTGTCTCCTGTTATCGAAGCAATTTAACTCGTCACTTCGTCCATCCGGTTGATGCGTCTTATAAAAATACTGTAATTCATCAAGAAAAAAGGAAGCTTAAAAAAAAGGAAGGAATTTAATGAACTCATGGATCGAAAAAATGAAGACTTGTTGGTTTAGCTTCTAATTCGATTTGAGCTTATGCGGTATTCTTCTACATAGAAGCGAGTTTTTCCACGAATAATTTATGATTTGTGAATTGACAAGTCATATTTAATGCCCTGGCCAGTAGATACTTCGTTTCTTATTATCACTATACCACTAGCATAACATCTTCAACCGAGTGTTAAAATTACCACAATTATAAACACATTTTTCTACTGCAGATTTCAGGGTTTTACTACATTTAAGATAGAAAAAACTATTTTTCTCGCTAACGATATCTTTATTTAATCGTAAAATCTGCGATGTTAGCAACATTGCTTTAACATAATGATAAACAACATCCAATATTAATCCTTAAATCGATCACCCAGGTACTTTAAAGCAATCTACCATCTGTTGTTGTATAGATCATCACATTACTGGTCTGTAAAGTTGTTAAACTCGCCACAATACGAAAATACGATTTCGAATCCAATTATTCCAAACGCATCGCAAAGAACCAGGAATCCCTCTTTCGCACAAACGTTTCCCGGGCTGGCAAAACGTTGCCTAAGACAGCCTAAACCATCGAAGAGTTATGATCCAACTGCAGCACCGAAGCATAACATCAGGACAACATTCAAACATGTACCGCCTCGCTCGGCATGCCTTGGAATCGTCTTCTCCGTCCGACACCGTTGGCCAGGGTAATGCAATGATGAACTTCTGGTGAACCGGTTTTCTGCGATTCCCCGATGCCCGTCCGCCCGCCCTGCTCATCCCGTGATCCAACTAACGAGCGGAACGCAAATTCTATTAGGATTTCGCATTGAACTTCTGCAACACAGAAACACGGAAACCAGGAACCGGGAAGGCACACGCAGAGACATGTTTCAAACAAACGGAACAGGTCTCTCTCTCTCTCTCTTTCTCCTTTGCTCTCACTCGGTCCGTTGGCAGACGGGAAGGAATGGGTTTTTTGTGTAAAATATATTTTCCCGCTCGCTCGGGTACGGACGCGCACGCAGTTGGGTGGAAGAAAGAGGCGAAAGAGCTGAATAAATTTTCCACTCCAACGGTCGCTAACATTTTCACCCGGCCCCGTCACCTCTGGCTGCTACCTCGCCTAAATCCAGCTACAAGCGGAGGCTATGCTGAGGACGCTTTGAATTCCAGCCAGACGGTCGGACGAAGCGATTTCCCTTTAGCGTTGTGGTGGTGGTGGTGCATCAAACGGCGACCAGCTTGCGTTTGCCTATAAATACCATTCGATGGAAAATCGAATGGAATCCCGCCCCACAGACACCGCCTGCCTCTCC
>NC_064878.1:39366563-39386563 GCF_943734665.1 Anopheles aquasalis | reverse complement strand
GACTGTGCGGAAAATCATAATGCTGATATAAAGAAGATAGCTGTACGATGAAAATCCTTAGGTGAGCTTATATAGAGCGGAGAAACATTTTGGAAATGTTCCCAAGAACCATGATGATCGAAAGATTGTTGAATAAGAAATTGATTGAAATCTGCGCTAGTCGTGCCATCAAAGCTGTTTACAATTCTTTATTTAAAAGATGAGCATGCAACAAAGGTTATGGGATAAACTATTGGAAAATAACAATTAAATCTTGAAAAATAATAAACATTGAAGGTTGTTTGAATTTAGTATGAAAATTTAATTTTAATAACCTAGAAAGATATACTTAGTTGTATTTGCTGTATATTATGCTCAATAGGCTTTTGAATTCTGCATGTCACCAACAAATTTTGCCCAGTAAGTTCCGGAGAGTGTTCAAACTATTGTTTTGTAAACAAAATTGGCATCGTTTCCAAAATTTAAATGTCTAAGAGCCTGTTATAGTACATTTTGAAGACTTTATCGAGAAAACCCTCTATTTCTGATTTTTTTTTCTTTACTAGCATTCTGGCAATCAATTTTCCATTTGCTGAAGCATTAACCATTAAATGAATACTTTTCGACTGAATCCTCTGAACAAATCTAATGATATGGTTTCTATAACAATTTAGCTTACTTATTATTCGATTGAAATGATCACGCCAACTAGTCTACCGTGTGTTGTCAGTTATAACTATGTCGACTTATTTTAAAGTTAATTCTTGCTAACAAAAAATCCCATTGTTAAATAGGAGAAGTATAGCTGCACCATTCGTAAACTCAAACCCCGATGTTTTATGTATTATACTCAAAATAAACGAAATTTTTGAGAAAAAAAATCCCGTTGTCATTGAGTATTAATATTGCCTAAAACAAGTGGCACAAACTGCAATGCTCGTAAAATAAATCTCTCACCTCAGATTTTATCTATTTTTAAACCGCAAAATATGTCCTCTGGAAAAAACAAATAAAAACCAATCACGAACATCCGGACACATCTTGGCCATTTCACACTTTGAATCAATTTTACATAAATTCTATTTTCCCTACGAAAAGCTCTCTCAAAAGCATAACAAACAGGTGCGCGCTCTGTTCGCATTCGCACCTCCAGTTGGCCAACATTCCAAAGCATGCCAAGCCGCGAATCGTGACGCAATGGCTCGTTAAGAAGGATATCCGCTTCGTTGTTACCTTTCACGTTCGATGGAGCCAACATCCGTGGCCCGCGGTGTCACGTTCCATACCCTTCCAGACAAGACACTATCCGATTGCGTGACGGTGGACAGCAGGATGCAGCATGGCAACGGGACTCAACCCACAACCGGAACAACACGTTATAAGCTCAAAGGCTGCTCGCGTCCTCGCAAGCGGTGCAAACGAACGAACGAGATGGAAACGAAATCCATCCAACCAACCGTTCACCGGACGTGCTAATGGCGACACAGGAATGTATATATTATATATCCGCACCAGGTTGCTATCGGACTAAAAAACGGAGAAAACCTCCGTCTTTCCCTCGCGCACAGTAATAACATCCGTAATGATGATCATCTCGCGTGCCAGCGCATTCGCTCGTCGCTATTCTCGAACGAAACAGCGAAATACATAATTCCGTTCTCTCCAGGGTGCTACCCGGTGTTCACACAGCTGTAATCCAAAAAGGGAGCGTACCAGGGACCACCAGCAGAGGGAAAAGCTTACGAAAATGAGGAAATGTACGATTTCCGGTGCGTACCGGGTTTTTACACTTTCGCCACATCTAACCCAAAAACGTTCTAAAATAGCTCTTCCACATCGCGATTCCGTCCCTGATGATGATGATGATGCTGATGATAATGATGGTGATGATGGTGGCGACAAACACTAAGCGAAGAGATGATTTAATGTTTCTTCTAATTCTTCCAACACCTCAATGTGTTCTCAAGCGCGCGCGAGAGCGCGCTGTAGCGAAACGAGACTAAAACGGCGACCATAATTCGAAGCTTCAGGCCATTGGTTGAGCAACCGTGGTGTTGGTGGTAATCTAATTTTTCGCCATTTGCATACCAACTTCTCGCGAACACAGTCGCACACACATTCTCACACATGTTTCACTTCTTTTGCCATTATGTCGCGTGAGTATGGTTTCTTTGGTTTTGCCTTTGCCTTGGAGCGGTAAGGGGACGCCATATGTTGCGCAAAATAGCAGCAACCAGCCCTCGGGACGGCAACGAAGCTGACGCGAGAGACAAACACACGAAACTAATCTGCATATAAATTTCAATTTCGTATTTATACTGAAAGGCATAATTATGCACGAACGGTTCGTCGTGAGCAGCAGCAGCGCCATGCGTCTCATGCCATGATGTGGTTCTGCCCAGCCAACATGTGCCCGGCAGGTTTCACCGCATTGGTGGCCATGGTTTCACGGCGGAGACCACCTCACGTATGTAACAGAGTATTTTTTTTTTCGAGTATGCCTTTGTTGGAAGGATACATGGTGGCCGCATTCCTTTAAAAAAGAAAACAAGAAAGAAAGGAGTCGATGGCGAAACCTGGTGCAAAGCAAATTTGGTCAAGTGATTTATGAGCCGTAGTATCTCGACAATGCACACCCACTACACGGCAGGACAGGTCCAGCGGTGCATGAAAATGTGCATTTTATTTGCATTTTCCATTACACGCTAGACTTTTGTGCTAGAAATCGGTTTTGAAGGAAACAGAATTTACCTACGGGACCATTTTCTGTTTTTTTTATTGGGTTTGTTTTTGCTTCACAGAAAACAGCAAGATGGTTACGGTTGGTTATTCGGCGTTTCTGTTGCCAGAAAGACACAAATTGAAGTCATTTCGGGCCTGTTTGTGGGTGAGTTAAAGAATTTTTGAGAGTGAAAAAAAGTGGCCAGCAAATGGAAGAGCAGACTAAAAAACTGAACAACCAATTAAGACGAAATGGCTACCGCAAAAAATACAAACACCGGGCGCACACACTTTAGGCACCCCTCCCCCCCCCCCCCCCCTCTTTCCTCACGAGCGCACCGCGGAAAGTGCTAACGAAGGAGCCGCGCTGTTTGTCTGTTTGCTGTGTTGTGGAGTATGCTTTTAAGCTTTTAGCCAACTCATCGCCCCGGAAGCTAAGGCAGCATCCTTAAGCGATGCTTCGATGCTTCTAACGATTCCTCCATTCCGTACCGAGCGTGTTCTCCCGGAACGCACACTTCTGCATCCCCTGTGACCAGGCGCACACGAACCGTCGTCCGGAATTAGTCTACCATGGTGGCTGGGGCACCCGTTTAATACGGTCATAAATAAGATTTTTCGTTGAGAAAAGCAAAACACAAATCTGCCAAAACAGGCGACCTCCGGGTGAGGGTGCGGATTAACGTGCGGGTTAAGGTGGGCAGAACGGCGTAAACGGAGGATTAGTCGGCCCCAAAAAGCGCATACAAAAAGCTAGCGCGCTGGTAAGCGAGAAATGTGGCGCGATGAAGCAATAAACACTCCCGAAAACTGTCGGGAAAACAAATTGTGTCATTCCCGGAGGTCAAGTGTAGTGGTTTGGATCATTTTTTGTTTGGTTTTCATGTTGTTTTGCCGCGTTCACAATAACGAGCAGAATGCTTTGAGGGGAATCACATTAAATTTAAAACCAGACGATGAGTTTTCTTTAAAACATCTTATTCGTGCGGAAAAACTTAATGATAAATGTTAAAATTTACACGAAAACCATTTCCTTAAAAATATGTATTTGAAGAAGAAAGGAAGAAGACAATTAAACATGTTATGGTAGTAATATAAAAGATGGTATATTGCACAATGCCACACGGAACGGATGAATTAAATAAAACGAAAAACATTATCGAGTTTAATAAGAACCAGTAGCACATCATTCAAATGTGAATACTTGCAACCGTTTCAAAGCAATCTTTGGATAAATCAATGCTCGTACAGATACAAAAAAAAATTTTGCTGAGTAATTCGGTTGCAAAAAGGTAAGTCTTCTTACAAAAGAAACATTAATTATTATTCATCTGATTGCTTTATGCTATTCAATATGTATAAAAAACAAAATGTCCAATATGAATTGCATTAATCTTCTCCTTATTCGGTCATATAAAACTCTTGTATATCTCACGAGTGTTTATAAACACATTTTTACTCTGTTTGATATATTTATTATCATGATTTTACACCGGAATGTAAAATGAATGTAGGCATTTATTTGAACGTAGCCTGAAAGCTCGCTTATTTTGTCACACACTTGCAACTATTTTCATAATCACAGTTCTGACCAACTTCTAAGCTCACATCAAATCTCCAACTCAGGATCATTGCACACATTCCGGTGCCCCAAGGTAGGGTATATCTTCTTTAAATTATGCCAAGAACCAAACCGAACCCCTGGCTACCTACCTACCACACTCCATTCCTGCCATTAGCCTCGAGCAGTGGCTCGGTTAGTTTCAGTATCAGATGTACAAATTGGTGATAATTGCCATTACTTCGAAGCTGCTCGCAAGAATCATCGAAGCACCAGGCAACCTCGACATGAATGGCGAAGCACAGACACCAAGACAAGACCGGCCAGGGTTCGGGGAGTACACCACAGCTCCTTCTCAGATATCATTACCACGTCCCACGGCGGAGGCGGCAGTGTTGGCGGTAGCATAGCATAAAGATTACAACTTTGTATTATTTATAGTGGAACTCTTGCACACCACAGCACCAGCACTAGCAACAGTCCACCGGTTTTGCGAGTTTTGCTTGCCACCCTGTATATTCCTGGGAATGCGGCCCACGGCAAACAGCTGGCCTTCCCTCAGCGTCAGCCATGTATTTTCCATGTTTCTACTGCGTATCAGTAGGGGGCGTTCATGCTGCATACCCGAGACATGTGTGTCTACGGCGGCCGCAAAAGGTTGGAGCGATTGGAGAAATGTATATATTTCTCAACCTCAACCACGTCCCAAGTGGTGGTGCCGGGCGGGACGGTGTGAGGTGTGTGTTTTTCTTTACGAGGGAAAGTTTGCGGAAAATCTTCGTTCACCATTGGTGGTAGACCACAATCTAAGACAAACATAAATTAATTTTACGTCTAGGTCGCACATCCCCTGGGACGGGGATGCTGGCCAGGGGCTGGCTGGGAGGGAGATGGACTCCACAACACACCAACGAGCCGAGCCACCTTTTCCGAGAGCGACCTTACGGGTAGGAGCGATTTTCGGGGCTAGAAAACTAGAAACCTGTTGGTGGATGGTTTTGTGATGATCACCGTCCTCCCGCTCTCATGTAGCTTACCCTGGGGGCGAAACGGCTTTTCAGGAGTTTGATTCCATCATTAACGGAGAGCGGAGTGCTGGTGGTTGGACACTAGCACCAGCTCTACATATCCTTATCATGTATCCGAGTGCCGAGTGTCTGATTCTGTGAATCCCTTCTAAACATACACATGCAAATGATCGTTCAGCTTGAATTCCCACACGGTAAAGGCTTGGATGACGTGTGGTTTTGTAGTTACCGTTTTAAGCTTTCTGTAGCTCCAGCTCTGACCTCTCGGAACAAGTGTTTACAACAGCGGATTTTAGTCCTAATGCTGGTTCCAGAAATTCACTAGAACTGTCGTTGTTTTCCATTCCCTGTTTTGGAATTAAAATGAAACCCGTAACCTAATACCCAAAAACATGAATTTCTGGAAGCCTAACTTTGTACAGAGCGTACCCTGAAAAAGCGTACAAGCTGAAGTGCTTTCGGTAGTTACCGTGAGCGAGCTGTTGGCTGCTGTCCTTTGCGGATATCCCCAAAAGCCAAGATGGCTCGATTATCGCGTTCACTTCTCACCTAATAGCCATCGATTTCAATTAAAAACTCCACCGTACACTTGCGGTGGTCCTTCGCCGAACAGATAAAGCGGAACAGGGAAAAGGGAAACACTTTTCCATCCTTGTTTTTTCCGTGTTTTCCCTATTATTTTTTTTAATTAAGTGACAAGACCGAAGAACATTGCGAGCCACAAGCGAAGAAGAGCTGGTCAGCGAGAGCGTGCTGAGGTGCGAGAGCAAATGTTTGCTCAACCTTAAATGCAAATTAGCGGCCAGCGGGTTTGGTGCCCACCATTGTTCCACTCTTTTCACCAGGCATTTGCGCCATTAATTGCAGCATCCGTTTTAGGTGTGAACCTCGTGAAAGAAGCTGAGCTAATACCGGAGTAATCAGTTCGATCGACTGCGTCAAGCCAATCGCGACCCCGCACTCCGTAGCTCCTTCTAATTCAATAATGAAATCGGAACTCATTCGCTGCTGCTGCTGCTGCTGCTGCTGCTGCTGCTGATATGGTGCGAATTGGAACGAAATGAAAAAAAATCTCCTTCGCTCCAACGGTTGAACAAACACGAAATTTCCATACACTATCCACAGGCTGGCGCCAGGTGTTCCGATACGTGTTTACCAAGGGAATCAGCCACAATCGAATGAAAACACGAAGACAGCATGTTCCTGCACGGGTTTCCGTGGCCACGATCCCCGTCCAGCACATCACGTATCGACCGACCGGGCTACGGGGGAAGCGATCCGGATGCGGAACGCTTTTTTCCTGTTACTTTTGCTTGCCAACCCCTCGTTTTACCTCTTCTGCCAAGGATTATGTTGGTTTTTCAACGCCTGGTGCCCCTGCGGTGGTGCCATGTTACCGAAGCGAATGCCAACAATCCAACCGCAAACCTTAATAAGCTTCGATGCTGCTGCTTCTGCTGCTGCCCCTTGCCCGCTGAAGAGGGTATTGTGTGAAGCTCGCTCGCTTGACCCGTTGGAGCGTAAAAAAAAAGAACCAGCATGTTGGCATATTTCTCCAATGCGCCATCCCTGCCACAATCACTACCAATCCTTCCTGTCCGCCTTGCCCTGCCCTGCCCTGCCCTTCCCTGGTAATAATCAATTGGGAAGCACAACGCAGCAAAAATTAATAAAAATAATTAATAATCATTGCAGCGCACGCAAGGCAGTCGCAGATGAGCGCGGTGAACCGAACCGGGAGGGGGCCGGTATCCCATCGGCCATCGGACAGAACATAACAGTTTACAAGCGGACAACACACCAGCCCAGGGAGATACACGAACGTTCGCTGTTCACGTTCACTGTTGGTAAATATTTTGCTTTCCATTGCAGGGTGGTCCCACATACACGGTTGCTGTTTCCCGGATTTTGGGTTCCCGGCAAATGGCAATGAGTTGAGTTGTGTGTTTTTACCACCTCCGCCGTCCATCCAGGGCCCCACCGCTCAACACACAATGTTGCCGACGATAAATTATTGTTTTTTTGCGAAGCGCCACAGTTCACCGGAGCATATGGACAGTTGGGCGGTATTATCTGGCTTATTATGATTTTTTGTTTTGTTTTCTGGGCTCGATACTACCAACAGATGCTGCTGGCGATTGTATCCGGATTGTATAACATTTATGCACCCTTTTTTATGCCCTTTTTGTAACTTCCACTAGCTGTGTACATACGCGGATCAGTTAAATGGTCAGCAGCATCAGGCAATTGCGCACAGTGGTTTTTTGGAGGTGGCTTCTGACAAACTGACGTTCAAAATTGATTTTCAGCTGGTACAGAAGCTGATAGCAAAATAGTGGGTAACACTTCCGAAATGGCTTTAGTTTTATATTTTTGATGAAGGTGATGTTTGAAAAAAACAATTAAAAATCAATTTTAATATCGTTCGTATGGCGTACGGCAATCCACTGATAAGCCATCCTGATCCAGATCAATGGTAGAGGATAGTATTAAGTGTTGTAGTACAACGTGTTCAGGCATTTGATTGGCGTTAGGGTACAATAATCGCTCTCCGGTTTATCAATGATATGCCGATGCTGTAAATGAGCATAATGAAACAAGCATTCTGCCAAATGAACAATAATAATTCCGGGGAAGCAATCAAATCGAACAAACGATGCACTTGTGGCTGACATATTCTGGTTTATTTGCGGCATTCAAGTGTAAATCAATGTCAATATTGATCTACTAGAATAGTTTAGTTTTTATATTTGCCTCTCTAACCTCATACCAGTATGTTCGGCGGAAATCCGATTACGAAAATTGCGTGGTCGCTAGAATTCTTCTTAGTTTATACATTCAATTGTTGAAATATGTTTCGATATTTGTTCTATAAATTTCCTCGTTTATTGATCCAGCATTTTACAGCTGCTATCACACTTGAAACATTATCGCTAAAAACATCATAATTCATCAACCATTTGTAGCTTCTGGTTTTGTTTGCTGTCCTGTTGAACATTTCTATTCAAAAGAACATCAAACCTTAAAATAACATAATCTTTTTAAGCAATTTGTTCAAGTAATGACTGTTTTTTAATAAAAGTCTTCTATCTTTTGTGGTGCTAACATCTTCATAGACTAGAATTCGGTGACAGGATTTCAAATTCAGCTGAGCTGTTAAAATTTATTATCAAAGCAGAAGAATTATAATCTACATCCATAAATAAATAAAGTGCATGTGTTATATTATATCATGCAACACTATCATGTTTTTAAACTTACGAAAATTCACATTTGAGAGGTAGAAGCCAAGAACCAAACTCCTTACGAGCTATAAGGTACTGAAACTAACTTCAATTCACCAATAAACATGTCGATTTAATCCGCACAATGCCTCAACCACTTGTATTGAAAGCGATTATCATCCCCTCTAGGGGACTCCTCCACGCACACACGGAAAATCAGTGAAAAAACTATTCACAGAAAACCCCCCACGGAACGACAGGGAACCATCATAGTTAAAGGTGATTATACTTCCGCCGGAAACGACGGAGGCAAAAACAGGAGCGCAAACGACACCTCGGCGACCGTTGAACGACACTAACGATCCCAACTGATTCAGCAGATGCTAGTGCTTGCTTCCCCGTAACACGAAACCCACACCGTGCACAGTCCAACCAACCAACAGATCTTGGAGAAATGCTTAGTCACGTGTACGCGTCTCCATTCACCCAAAGGCACAGTTGCGCGCGGTTGTAGTGTCCTGGCAGCAAGCAGCCAGCGTTGCCAGCGTTTGAACTTGCTATCACACTGCGCCAATGCTCGCGATAGTCAAACCGTTGTTCACATCGTTATCATCCTCATCACTAGCACTAGGAATGCTTGGAATGCTGGAGCACACCACATCCCTGTCCCCTTTCCCGTCCACGAAACGTGTGGACACTTCGAGAAGACTTCGTGGTTCGCGCTACCTCATCATGACGCTCCGGCGATGCGCATCCTGGTGGCGCGATAATGAAGGAAATTGGTGACGATGAAGATACCGCTTGCACATCGATTGCAGCCCGATCGGTGTGGCCGATAATCTTTCAACGGCGTTCCCGGTTCTCCATGGAGACGACGAGAACCATCACCAGCTTTCCGCCCTTTCGGAAGACACCTTAAAGCTGTAAAACACTGCAGCTGTAGAGCGATGCAGCGATATGCCATCGACAAGCGATCAAACGGTCCAACGGTGCTCGCCATCGTTCGCAGTTCGTGCGGAAGCCTTTTGCTATTCACTGTTTCAACGAGCTACAGTTTCCGGTTATGGTTATGACGGGCCGGATTTAAGTATCGAGTTCGAGGAAACTTCCAAACCATGTTACAGTAATGGTGCTTTAAATGCACAGCGTCTCTTCTCTTTTGATGCGGATTTTGCGGAGTTGAACTTTCGGGGAAGTGAAAAAGTAAAATTCACCAAGAATTCTAGGAAGAAAAGAGTGAACAGAAAAAAGGGGGGCGAGCAAACTAGGGGACGAGATCTCATCTTTTAAACCTTCACTCAACTCACTTTAGTGCCGAGCACAAAATGGAAAGTTTATCAATAAATAATGGAAGAAAAAACCCCCAGCCAGCTGCAGCTTGCAAACTTCATGGCAACCGATGGTGGCAAATATGAGGCCATGCCTTCCTAGCACACGATGGGACCGGCAACAGGACCGGCAAGGACCAGCACTCCAACCTGGCAACCATCAGCACAATCCGGACACCATTAGTGTGGGATCGACACCGGCTGTCGGACGCCGGTGACAGCTGCCACCAATCGTGCATCAAAAGAGCCCCCAAGGCGAGCGAGGCCAACGTACCAAACGACGAACGGTAATTTGTTAGTTTTTCCCCGATTTGGCGCCTTTACGTGACACTCATTGACACCAGTGGAGAGAGAGAGAGAGAGAGAGCAACGGGAACACGTGTAAGAGCTCCTCAAGGTGACTGCAAATCGACGGTGATTAATGAGGAACGAGTGGATGGATCAGCAGTCATCAGACAGCGTCAGCAATTCTCGCTCTCTGTAGTCAATACGGACGCAAGAGGAAACGTTCGGAATAATTATAATCCAGTTCCTTCCTGCCTTCCTTCCTTTCACTTCCTTCTTCGAGCTAATCAAAAGCGAAATGAATCCTTCTATAATTCAATTCCTTCAGGACGGCCCTGTCAACGGCAGCGAGGCTTCACACTGATTTCAAAGCCTATCCCCTCACACCTACTTCCCTTTCCCGTATCGAGAGTGGAGAGGAAAAGTGTGCTCTGCTGGTGCCATTGACCCGTGACTAACGAGAAAATCTTACTTAATGACACCGGCCCCACTTATCCGCTCGTCAGTCCAGTTGAAAACCGAGGATCCCTATTCACCACCGTTCGCAGGGGGGTAGGGGGGGGTATAATTTCCATAAGTCAGCAATAAATTGTCACGCAGAACTCATAAATTTTCCACCACACTCCACCAGCACCATGTGGCATGGAGCTCTGCGGTCATACTATCCGGCTGGCTGGCCAGCCAGTCAGCTACCAGCGGAAAGAGGAAGTGGAAGAGAGGCGTGCATGGTCTGGTGCTGGGTCATTACATTAACACGCCGATCACACGCCCAGCGGCGATCACAATACCCGGCGCACCGGCTTGATGATGATTTGTGACCCGGGGCGGCCTAGAAAGAGCGACAGAGCATAATTCAGGCGAAACCAAATCAAACCAAATGAAAAAAAATATGTTCCAAATCGACAATTTGCACGCAGGGCAGCGGGTGGAGGAAGCGGTGATGGCAGGACATCGAGGGACCGCGTGGCCACCATTGCAAATTATTTGCACGTGAACGTGTTGTCGTTCGGTTCGCGTGATGCGACGCCTGTTTTGCATAGAACAAGTGTACGGTACAGCAAACAGTCGACAGACAGAAAGTAGCAGTGCCGGGCAATGGCACCTGACCCTGTTCCTGCTCCCATGGTACAAAACGGACATCCTTCACACGCAGTCGCGCGACAGAAAACCCTCACGCCAGGCACTCATTGGAATTTCAAATTTCACTAACGGCGCCTACGATTCGCGGGACACAGCCCGGGCATGTGGCGATGGCAGCGGTGCGACGCTGTTTGCGACTAGAGCATTTCTAGTGTCCGGTCTCGTTCGTGGCAGGAATCGTACAGGAGGTAGCATCGACAGTCACATTGGCTTGTGTCGCATGTCGGCCGCTGGACAACCGGGTGTGTCCGTCAGCAAACAGACTAGAGAGAGTTCTAGTTTAGGTCCGCCGAGTCCTTGGAATATGAGGCAACAAAACGGGAAGGCTACTCGCTGTGATACCCCTTTCGAAGCTGAATAACTGAACCCTCCGGACTGGGTTGGTGGTTACTAGATGATGCTCTGCTCCGTGGAGTAAAACAAAACAAAGCAAAAAAAAACATCATCATCATTTCCAGTCGACTATCCCTGCCAAGCTGTGCTCTTGTGTTGTCCAGAGAGAGAGATCAACAGCTCGAGTGAAAGAGAAAAAGCTGAGGCACTGATTTATGCATAAAGTGAAGTTTATGTAAAGGAGTGTTGTGCCCCCCGGGGTGGGAAGAATCGAGGATCTCGCAATGATAACACTTCACTCCAGTCAGACCCTGTGTCCTGTGCCGTGGCATAAAACAGTATCCTCCAGTAACGTAGCCTTCCTCCTTTCACTTCTCAGTAATGTCCTCGTGACCGGTGACGGACAGCTAAGCACTCGTGCAAGTGCCTGCCTGTCAGTGGCGCACCAGAAAGAGAGAGAGAGAGAGAGAGAGAGAGAGAGAGAGAGAGAGAGAGAGAGAGAGAAAGTGGAGAGTGTGACAGTAAATTAATTTCTTTTACACTCTGGAAACTTTTATTTGCTTTTCCCACCCCCATGTCGGAGATGAGTGGGCCGAGTTATTAAAAGAACACGCCCCGGCCTCGGTCGGTTACTGCCGAGCTGCTGCTGCGCTCGAGCTTTTACACTCTTCACAGAACAAAACCATCAAAGCAACCCACTCCATGGCAACCAATCTGCCGGTTAATTGCAGAGCGTGCTGCTGTTCAGTGAATGGTTCGATTCGATCGCACTCACCATCCATTAATTGACTCTCTTACTGTGGCATACCATTTCAAAGCATCACTTGGAAATCATTTACGTTTGCTAATGAAATCGCGACGATCTTCTGACGGAACGTTTTTATTGCAGTTTCCCATTCCCTTAGCCGGTGCATGATTTTATTGCAGATGGTTAACAGTGTGCTCAGTGGCTTCTCGTGGAAATGTAAGTCACGGTATCGAATGGACAAAGACAAACAGAAGATGCACCACGAACATCCCGGTTCCCGGTTTCATCGTGCTCGAATGAAGTCATCTAACCATCGCGATCGCAGTCAATCGCTTTGGCTTTTTCGCTTTTTTTAACCCAACCAATTTCTGCAGCGATGAAATTGAATTTTCCGATGAGAAGAAGCAGGGAGTGCAAGTGGTTTCGTTTCATTTTGCGTCCACCAGTGCGTCATGCTGCGTTATGCGCTCCATCCAGAGGGACCATCAGTGAGTGCGCGCGAGCCCTGCAAGTAGCCCTTCATAATTCAATCAGACAGAACCATCACCGTCGACGCCCGCCCGGGGGCAGTTTGGTTTTATTAGAAAACTTTCTCCTTTCTGCTTCGTGTTCCATGCTCCATGCTGTTGAAGATCGCCAGCATGCGTGTGCGATGGAGAGAGAGAGGGCGCGCCACGCGAGAAGCTTGGCCGCTTGCGATGGAGTGAGCTTATGTAAATGGCTTCTAGGCACTAAGTGCACCGTTGGCACAATCTTCAGGGCACACTGGAGCACACCATTTTGTGCAGGCTCATCATCCATCCTGGGCTGAGATTGATGGTCGAGAGGATAAAGAGATCGAATCTGGCTCTGCTTGGTGTAAATTCGATGGAGCCCAACGTTCAATCTATTTCTTGTTCAATTTTTTCGCAAATCTCGCAGTAATTCAACAATTTGCTCCATGGCTTAGCCATGGAAGTGGAAGATAAACCCCTAAGGTTCCATAGTTTCGAAGGAGAAAAGTTGTTCGCTATGTAACGCGTGCTTGAGCATATTTGTGTGTGCTTTTTGCATACACCCTCTCCAATGTGGGACGCCGTTTGTCTATCGTGCATAATTTATGCCCTCGACAGACTGGGCCAGCACGGTGGCCAAACACTGCTCACAAGTTGACGGATCGCCTGGTACAGGCGGTAGCACGCTTTTTACCATCAGGACGGGTCCGGGATGCGTTTCTATTTGATTTGCTTCAAATCTCTCATATCGTAAATCATGCAAAATGCGAGTAGACGAAACGAAAGTCTGGCCGGCCAAACCGGCATGTGGGTAGTTTGTGATGGCGGACGGTTGACTACTGTTTATGCACGTGCCAGCATGGTTGCTGCAACATTACAGCATAACTCATTTGCATCGCAAGCAAATGCACGCAAGCAAAACAAGTAAAGTTGCCAGACCATCAATGACAAGTTCACAAACAGTGATCCGTCAAATATAAACTCAGAGTTGGTGCGCTGGGGATACGGTAGGCACTAAGTGCTCCGTTGGAAAGGGTACGGAATGCATTTTTAATGCACTAATGGGAGGCTTTTAATTTCTTTGGTGAATGGCAACATGGTTCTGCCAGGGTGGCTTTGTACTTCTGACGAAATTGTGAATTACAGAATTTAGACAAAATTAAGTTCTGTTTTGGAAGTTTGCTCTTATCAAACACCATTTTACTACAGCGGTGGTGACTAATCATGAACCAGCTAAATCGATGAATTTCTTCTATTTTCAGATTTATAGACACAATATAGAGATAGCAAGTCACTTTAAAGCATCAGATACCTATTGTTTTTACTATACCAGCTAATTTATCAGTAGCTGGTCGATTACTTATGCTCAATGTTGCAATGTTTTCAACCTCATTCTCGTTCGATATTTAATGAATAAATCCATCCTTTAAATCCATCAAACAGATAGAAACACGTTATATTGGAATATAATAATATTAGACAAACAAAAGCATAACTAGCATTTGAAATTCTATTTTATTCATTAACCTAAGGCAACAATGTCCACTTACAAATCGTTAACTTTGGAATGTGTTTGTGTATCTTTTTCACAAAATTTTCGGTTGTTTGATTATTCGTTCAAAACAATCGTTTATTGAAACTGAAACCTATTAATTCGATCAAAAATAATCGCTATTTAAATAATTGTAGTTACTTTTCAACACAAGCCACTTTTGAGGCCTTTCTATTGTTCAGAGCAATTGATTGCCAGCTCTATAAATTCAGCATTACGTGTGAGTCGATTACATAAATCATTTTCGAGAGTGACTAAGCTTCGTAATTTCCTAAACCAACTACGTACGGATGCTGGAAATATCGATTCGATTGACATCAATTACTAATCGATTTTACATTGATACCAAATTGAGCGATATTTCCATTACTGTTCTCGGCCCTTTACTAAAATTCAGTAAAATGACGAAAAACATGTAGACTCAAACCCCGATCGTTAACAAATGCCCGCAAGGGACGGTCCTTTGTCCTTATTGGTACAATGATAAAATAATCCATCGCTAAAATAGCCGAACAAATTTCGAAACTACCATGCTGCGCACCACCAACCAAGCGCTACCTTCCTTGCGTCCCAATTAAAATAAGCTCCAAGCGATGCTGGATTACTCTCCCGCACATCGGCATCCCATAAGCCAGCAACCGAATGGCACTCGCACGCATCGCCACCAGCGGCTGTCCGCACTTTCCGCGAATACGAATTTTCCGAAAATGCCATCACAGAATTGACTTTTCCGTAGATTGAAAAGCGAACGACTAATCCGGTCGAACGTGAGCCCGAAAGGATTGTATCCCGCCGATAGGCACTATTAGTCTCAGGCTACCTTCCATCCGCAACCGCACCTACTCACAAGCGCAAGCCGTTGATCCGACCAACAATCCCGGGATTTACATCTGGATCCGCGCGATGATGATGCCATCGGTGACGCCGACCGGCCCGCCACGGATCTGCTTCCGGTCAATGGTCAGAACGGGATGTTTTCCAGCCCTTTTTTTGTCCACCCTGACCAAAGTGTTCGCTAAGGTGTTTGCTCCTTCCCTATCTCGCCGACCAATATGCCACATTAATAATCGCATTAGTGCCATGAGTGAAGCTTCGTTCCTCTGTTCATCACTCTGTGAAGCAGCAGCACCAGCTCGATGCAAGTTCAATTCCTGTCCCGCGGGCAAAACACTCCGCTCTCACCTCCAACTGTGGCTTTGTCCTTTCGGTGGGGTGCGCTAAAAGGATTACAATCTAAAATTGCAACCATCCCGAAGTGCGGAAGCGGAGCCAGCATGAGATTGGCATGCTGCATGCTCAAGGGTTGCGGGTATGCGCGGTTCAAACGCATCGCCCGGGGCGTTTGCTGGCCAGCGGCCAAACGGTCTAACAACGGCGAGCTGCGAGTACGGTTTTGCATTCGTTTCCAATTCAATCTATCGACCGGGCTGGGAATTCCCGAAGCTAGCAGCAGAAAAAACACGACGCCCTTTGGGAAATTTCAACGGCATCAGCTGCCGACTGACCAGCAGACTGGCCTGCGAGCCAGCCATCCGGTCTGTTTATCTGCCAGCAGCACCTGCCAGCGATAGATCGATCGATTGATCGATCGGTTGGCCGTTCTCGTTCGATTCCGCAAACGCATACTCGCAACCCGCACAATGAACCTGCATCGAATGCACCGCCAGTGCACCACCAAAATGGACTTTGCCTTTGCCGCTGGTGGTCACCTAAAGCGGAAGCTCGTTCATGCGAATGCGTTTGCACCGGTCAGGCCGCGAGCATGCCCGGCCGGAGAGCTAAGCAAATCGTTTTTGTTTTCTAACAAAGCGGCCCGGCTAGGCTCGCTCGAGGGGATGGGTGCGAGAGGTGTATCGGTCTATCCAATACAGCAAATCGATGGACTGGTGTGGACCGGATAGGGCAGTCTAGTGAAATCATCGCTAAATGGCATTGGCGCGGTGAACTGGTCAAGTGCTGCGTTGTCAGCGAGCGGTTCAATCGTCACCATAAACTCGATGATAAGAATGAGAAAGCGATGCTGCGATTGAGGGAGCGAGCAACATCAATAAAACACCTTCAGGATTAATCGATATCTTATTGAAGAAGAGATCCGAGCACGGGTACAACAAGAGCGTACAGCTGTATGCTTTATACAGCTTCGCATAGCGTACATCGGACTCCGTGGGGGGTTTGATGAATATTTTAAACAGATTTAAGTGAAACTCAAATCCCTCGGTTCATCCGGCACTAAGATGGTCCTTCGAAGAACTGTTACCACCACAAATGTCAAGGGATCTACACATTCCGTTCCAAGAACTGTCCAAGAATAAGAAAAGGCGAATATCCTGTACAATTCACAGCAATGGTATCTGTAACTTATAAAATTAAACACCTACTTTTCTACTAAATGTTTAATTACATCCAGAAGTTATGAATTCTCCGGAACATTGCACGACAAATGCTTGTCTCTCTACTTTTCCGAAAAACAAATGTCTTTTTAACAGAATTTAGAGAAAACCTAGAGGCCTATCATTTCTCATAAGTATCAAGGCAGGAATACACGAAGCGTAAACTCTCATATAAACTCAGAATGTAATGCCAAAAAGTTTACGCTTCGTGTGGCAGGCATAATTGCATAAAAGTTTATACCGAAACGTCAACTGCAATTACATTCGTGCACCTGCAATTACACTATGCTATTACATCAATTACATGTGTTTTTGGCCACCAAAAACATAAATCGACGAGATAAGTTGATTTCTGAACATCTTTTTTTATATTTAAAGATGTTTTTACTGTATATTAGCGATTGTAGAACATTCAATTCATCATAACGCTACGCTTCATGTTGGTGCTGTGTTTACGCTTGCTTTTACGCTCGGATTTACGCTCCGCGGGCCTATAATCTTTTTGACATAAGTATAATCTTTTTGGCATTACACTCTGAGTTTATACGAGAGTTTACGCTTCATGTATCGCCGGCTTCATAGCTTCATAAAGGAAATGCCGGAACATGCGAGAAGCTATGTAACCATCATTATTCGTATAGCCGGCGATACATGAAGCGTAAACTCTCGTATAAACTCAGAGTGTAATGCCAAAAAGTTTACATTTGCCGTTTACACGGTGTAAAAAAGATTATAGGTCCACGGAGCATAAATCCTAGCGTAAACGCTGTTTGCAAGCGATTTGCCTCACTATATTTCCTGTTTGTGGTTTGTATTAATAGTGAGTGATCATTACTAGCGCTTTTAATCTTTTTCTTCGGAAAAAAGATCCTATTTTTCTCACAAAAGTCGATAAAAGTTCAGTGTAATTCGGATTACGCGTCTCAACCCGGTCATGTAAACATGTTCAAGTGTAAATTAATTTTATATTTACTCTTGAGTTTACGCTTCATGTATCCCCGGCTTATAAATCACACTCTTGTCGACTTATCGACTCTTGACGTCAAGATGACACTTCTCGCCATCACTAATGAGGCTTCTTCGGAATCCTTTGGCACTTTCTTATCAGCTTGCTGTCGTTGTGATTTGCATGCGTTTTTGGCTGCAAAACAATTATGAAAACTTAGTAGCGATTCGATTTCACGCTAATTCATATGATTTACGTAATATATTTAAATTTTTGGGGAAAAACAAAACCTCCTTGCAGAATCACAGATTGCTCTATCGTGTCATCATCTTGCAGCATCGTCGATTCGCTCTCATCTTACGCTACACGTAGTCTTCCATAATCTCGTTACTTGGGAATGGCAGTGTTGGATTCTTTGTAAGCATCAAAGGGAGTTAGGGTGAAAATTTGATCTAATTCACAAGTAGAAAACGGCCACTTTACTGATTTTCCGTGGATTAGAAATCCATGACACATGTTTCAAATAAAAAAAAATCAAACATTTTACAGATTTTAAATATGCTGTAAACATCACATCTGACAGAGAGTACAAAAAATAAAGCAATCATTTCTAACACAAGAATCCTCATGATCGATCTCATTTGACTAAGCAAACTGTTAAATAATTCAAACACTAGACCTGCATCGTTACATGTATGCTGTATCTGAATTGAATCGTAAAGATAGAAACGCAAATAACCCAATCTTCCATCCAACCAAAGAGAGACCCCTGCTGGAAAATTATGCTGATTGCCCGGTAGCTTTTTTTGTGATGCGTACACCATAACAATACATCAAAGGCCTCGAGAGAGTGGCACGACGGGGCCTCGCCTTACCAGGGACACATATCGGACCACTGGCACATCAAACAGTGCAAGACTCAGCCAGGTACTGGAGTGTGGAGTGAGTCGTTCGTAACGATGAGTCAAGGTTGAAGCAGCATAAATAATGTATTTTGTAATTTTCTTGTCACAGAAGCTTTCGCCTTTGCATAGAGGACGATGAACGAAGCATCGAAAACACACCAGAAGCGAGTCTTAAATTGATTCTTGATACCTTAATCACCCACTTGAGCCCTTGAAGTAACTCTTTTGTTTGTCACTCGGCACGAAAGCCGGTTATTCGCTTTGAAGACACAAATGTTGAGGTGTGACTTTCGAGGTGCTAATGCGCTACCTCGTCTCACAGGTTCTGTATGGCTTTTAAGTCAGGAGTACTTCTTTCACTTAAGTAGACACTTTCATTTGAACAACGTCAACTCATTCCCCTTTTGCTGTGTGTACTTAGTAGAGGATGCGTCAACAAGTCAACTCAAGCTACCTCAAAGCAAAGCATCATCTTCACTTTAGCTTATTGCTGCCACAAAAAAAAGGTTTAATAAGTATTTCTGCACAAATAGCATGCAAACAGCAATGCTCTCTGCCCACCTGCATGCCGTATGATAAGCTACGAAATCAACAAATCAATTTCAGATCTTGACAAACGCGATAGCATCGCTGTACGGTTCAGTGTGTCCGTTGAATACCGATTGTACAATTGCAAACGACTCGTTCCTTTCCATCGGAACATTTCTTTATCGAGTGTCCTCGATACTGCTTCTTATCACAACAATACCATCCAGTGCTGGCCGTGCACTCTAAAGCCAATCCTAAAGAGCATCTCGCTTTCAATTTGTGGTTGGATTAAAAAATAAATGCAATCCTCCTTCTCTCGTAGCACTTGTTTTTAAATTGGAAATTTACTCATTTATCCTGGCACTTTCTTGTGGTGCAAAAGGAAAGCTCGGGCATTAACAAATGGAACCTGATTGGCTTGAGTCTGAGAATGAGAGAGAGAGCGCGTGAGTGAAAAAAGAAATCGATTTCTATCGAGTGCGGTTCCATTCGAAGGAATGTGTTCCTCGGAAAGAAAAGAAAAGCATTTCGGAATCGCAACAAGAGACGCCGCCACTACTTAAGCAACTGTCCCGAGCAGCGAAGTAATTCCGTTCGTAGGTCCCGGGAGCTTAAAACCATCGCCCACCGCCACTCGGAGAGAGAGAGGAAGGAAATTAATTTACAATAATGCTACAATTTGTAAAAGTGCGAACCGTACACCGCGCAACCCCCCCACGGGAGCCGATTAGTGAGGTGATGGTGCTGTCGGCGTGTGATGCTGGTACCAGCACCAGCAACATCATTTGCCGATCGCTCCCCGGGTCATGCCAGCCGGTGCAGTCTGAGTGCGAAAAGC
>NC_064878.1:39304063-39361563 GCF_943734665.1 Anopheles aquasalis | reverse complement strand
GCTGCTACGCAATCAAATCGCGTAAAACAATGAGCTCCGCAGTGGTGGTGGAAGAACGATTTGTCAAAATATCAAACGATTCGTGAGAGGCCTATCAGAAGCACGCTCTCTCATCACACACGTGCCAGCTCCATGTGATTGGAGCTCCAGATGGAGGCGCGTTGATGGATAGATTTTTCATTTTTCGTTTCATCGTACCGCCACACGTACGCCCATGCGAGGTTTTTCCCGGTTTTCCATCCGAATGATAAACACTCGATGCGCCGGTTGGTGGTTCTGATCGAGCGAGCGAGCGACAGTTGGCCAGCACAATCGCGCCATTTGCAGCAAACCAGCTGAATATGATATCAATCTAAGCCAATCTAAGCGTGGGGGCCTTCAACACAGTACACATTCAGGACGGGCGTTCACAACCAACCAGTGAGTCTTCCAGCTTGCGGAACCAACCAACCATCCGACCGACAAGGCATCTATCAATCCAACTCCACTTTATCCGCGCATCCCATCGTGCTTGAATGAATTCAATTTTTATTCGATTGCTTTTCCGGGACACCACAGAAAGGCGTCCTCAGTCGGTTGGTTGTTTGATTAATTGTGTCACGAGCAGAATCGGTATCGCGGAGTCGTCGCGCACAGACACTTCTCTTTTTTTCGTTTTCTTTTCGCTGGAAAGTTCGATTATGTTTTGCATTCCGGTTGAATGAACTCTCGAACGCGCAGAGAGAGCGATAGGATAGCAGCTTAGGTTGGGGCTAACGACGATCGACCAGGATTCAATCCATTCCTGACACCCCGACGGTGGTTAGATATTTGTCAACCAATTCGCAACCAGGCGGTGAATCTCAATCAAAACCATCTCATTTGTGTGGCATCAGAAGGGATTCCAAGGCCTATGGTGTGAGGAACAAACATGGCTTTACATTGAATGAATCTTATATGATGCTATGTCAATGTGGTGCAGCCAATGTAATTGAGAAGATTTTACTAGATGTTTCTGCAGATAATTCATAGGAATGTTACAATGGAACGGCACGTTACATGTGATAGCTTAACGATAACATGGAACGGATTTGTTTCTTCTTGTTGGTTCATGTCAAACCAGAGTCAATAAATTAGAATCTTTCAGTTAGTTTTTCAATCGAGCAATGCCATTTGTTCGATGCTTCTTAGGTATGTAACTCAATTGCGCGAAGCGATTGGGATTACAGATCTCAAATGTACCGTTGAAATGGAAAGAAAAGACGAGGTGATGTGAAAACAATTCGATACATTGGGATGATTTTTTTTTTTGCGTGTTTATCTTACTTTAGTCGATTGTTTCTACCACTCTTTTTTTGCTTACTGATGTACCCAAAGAACATTTCAGCTTTGGCCAATTGTTCAACATAAACAGAACAGAAAATGATAATCACTGTATGTGACGTTGGTCGATTTGTTTTCAGGTGATAAAACACTACACAGTGCCTTAAATGACTGAGTAATTTCTGAAACTTCCACACTCACGACTCAATCCTAAGAGTTACAATTGGTTTTGTGCATTGTCTAACAATCTTTTTTGGCCAACAAAAGTGATTTTTTTTTAGAAAGAAAAGAACGAATACATTAATCAAAATATTGCCAATCGTTGGCCACCGCTTTTTCCTTGTTTGATAAACCTACTCCAAAAGGATAACCTGCCAAGATCTTTTATGGCATGATAATCCACTTCTCGCTGCTCCTAAAAGGGGCATTGTCTCTTCCATAGTTTATCCTTAGTTGCCTAAGCTCTCATAAACAGCGTTAGAGCAGCTTTTCATTCTGCATTTGACGATCATTTGCTTGACAAGCGTATTTCAGCGACACATTTAAATTCGTTTACCCTTGTTTATGCTGCTGAATCACCATTTTGAACATATTTCATACTGTCTCATCTAGAAATTGTAATTTTAATATTAAAGTTTCTCCACATATTGTGTGTGGATATGGACATTTTGGGAAACTTTAATATAAAAAAATGTAATTCCTTGAAGATACAATACAAATAATGTTTTCCTTGCATTGCCAATCAGCAGCATTAGAAGAGGCTAAGGAGATTTAATTTTACCAAAAATTACGCTTGTCCGGCATGTTGTACCTGTTCCACTTTGCAATAGTAACATGTTTCCACAACCAATCTAAAAGTCCTTATCAACAATATCAACTGATTTCATATAAAAGTTTCGACAAATGGTCTCACGTATCAGAGCACAGGGTAGAATATATTTATTTCGACCATCTAATTTGATAAGAATTTCATATCCAACCTTGCAAATTATTTCAAAATGAAATTTCCGGCCATTTTCTAGGTCTTACTCCCTCCATCACGCGTGGTACAGCTTAGGGAGCTGGATTGGCCGTGCTGTGTGTTGGAGCACAAACACCGGAGCACCGGTACCGCTTATTGTAACTCTAGCCAATCGACCGTGCCAGCTCAAACTATTTCATTTCACAAAAATACCCTCCATAATCGGATTACATTTCCTCCTAACCCCATCCCCATTCGCATTCCTGTGCCCGTGACCGATGGGACCGACGCGGATGGGACGCTTTTCGTTTTCCATCTCATCCAATCGCTCCACAAACAGTGTTGGCTCGGCGCACAAAGGATACTGCCATCGAAAGCGAATTTTCCAACTCATCACGCATTCAGACGTGTAAGAAACAAAGGGCCTGGCACAGATCAGGTGCCGCGTTGCTAAGCAACAAATTTCAGCATCTCATGCTCGCCCTCGCACCAGGATATAATTAAATAAAGCGAAAGCAATGATAAACACTCACGTCGCGAATGAATGATAACAAGACACACCGGTGGACACACCGTGCACTCTTTACGGAGCTGAGGTTCACGGTTCGCCACTAGCAGCAACAGTGCCAGGCTTTCCTTTATGTATTCCCCGCTGGTATGGCGCCGGGACGGTGGGATGACTGTGGAAAAATTAGCAGCGTCTTTTTTTGCCCCCAGGGTCCCTGTGCTTCCTTCCTGTTTCCTGTCTGTCAATGGAATTAATTAGTAGGATCAGCAGGGAACGACGGAAAAACACCGGCTGCGGTGCCCACCGGAAGTTTCTCGTCTTGTTAGACGTGCCGTGACGTTGTCGTTCCTGGCTAGTCATCCAGGCAAGTAAACAGCCACTGGCTGGCCCCGTCTTGTTTCGGGCGAACTCAGAAAATCATCTAAGCGCTGAGGTAATACAGCAACAGCACGGCATTTCTAATTTTACTTCACAAATATTCACTTCACTAAACTATTGTCGAAGTAATGCGAGAACTTACTAAAATAACTGCTAGACTGAGCGGGAGCTACTGCTGGCACCCAGCTGCCTCGTCTCATCTCTGCCCTCATCGCTTTAAAAAGGTTCGAATGTTAATTTAATCAAAGTCTCGTCCGAGAGGTGGGTGGGGCCGAGAGGTAACCTCAAATTCCAATTTCTACCCTCGAGTTGCTTCTTCGATTACAAGAGCACGCCTCGAGTATGAGTGAGCGATTCACCCAGTCACCCACCTACTTTCCAGCCCCCCCGCAGGGTGGTGGATTCTTCATTCTTTGTCAGGCCACGGACGGTACGTCAGCCAAGGGGGAGCGAACGGAAACGGCCGAACCCTAGAGCCAAGAACCAAGAAAAAGGACTCAAAACCGTTGATGATACGCCCGAGGACCGGTTCGGTCCGGGTCTTGCCTCCTGTTGCACGATGCTACCGCGCGTCACCGCTCGGGGTCTGGAAACTCATGCGAGGATCATGCTTTTGCCCCCCCTTCCTGTGTGCCAGTGTGTGTTTTGTAAAGATATTTTTAATCAACAATGCTCGTTTCATCTCCCCCTCGAAAACCAACGCACGTACGCACACATATTACATGAAATGAGGGAAACTTGTAACGAAACAGATATGATGTTACCCCTCCTGGAGCATACACTCCAATGCTTCAAACACCCCGCCCGGGGGGGGAGTCTCTCGGATTTGCGTAACATAATCTCTCTAGGCCTTTCGGTGACACACTCGTCCTTTCGAAGACGAGAACACAACAGCAACAACAACAACAGCAGCAAGAGAAACTGGAAATAAAAACTTTCACATTTCAAGCAACTTCCTGTTGCTCGGTTCTCGCGCGCGCGCGCGCGCGCCCATTGACAAGCATCCGATAATGAATTGTTAAAACTTTTACTCAACAGGCGCACCCGGGAAGGAGTTTTATGAATTCCAGATTTCCTGCCGCCCATACTCATCGTCAGCCATCGAAAGAACCAACAATATCATCATCATCATCATCATCAAGCCCATCATTGGCGCTTTGAAGCAACACGAAGCAGCAGCAGCAGCATCGAAAGCGTTCAGATAGAGTGCGCGTTGCAATCCTCTCACGTTACATTATGGCATTTCGAAGAATGGCGGCCACGGACTGACTACGTATTGAACATTCAGCACTTCCAACCACCGGCTAGGCCCCCCGCCCCTTCCAAAGCTCTTAATCCTGCACCTCAAGTTGCCGGAGGAAACTTTTATGTCCCGCCTTTCCAGAACCTGCCTGCTCGCTCGCGTTGCTTGCGTTGTGTATTTAACTTTTGCACGACTTTTCGGTGAGATTTGGCCACCGGTGATACGGTGACAGATAATCCAACTTTGTTCTGCCGGAGTGGGAGTTTAAGAGTTCTTTCCTGTTCCTCCGGGAGCTGAGAGCACGCGACATTAAGACGACGAGCAACGCGCTCGAGATTGAAAGCGACAGACAGAAGAGGTGAATCCATACCGGTGGCCATTATCATCGTCGCCAAGATCACATGTCGCAGCAATTAGACAATGGGTTTATGGTGCCAGGAGGCTGACACAGGATCTGGTGCTCCATCCTCTCCATCGTCGCTTCCCTCTTCCTCGCATTGAGAAAGCCGTTAAGCTTTACAGTAATGAAACACGAATCCACCACGAATTGGGCGCACACGCTGACGACCATGTTGCCTCCAATGCTCAATGCTAAGGGCACAGAACGGAAAGGAATCAATATCATCGACCAGCGGAACGGAACCGGCAGCAAAAACCGCACCGAGAAAGGTTCCAGGGTCTTTGCCAGCACGCACCATCAAAGCACAGCGCCTGGTGGCCTCGCTTTTTCTGCGCGCCGGAAGCATAAAAGTCATAAAAGTTTCCCATTCCGAGTGTGTGCGTGCGGTGCTTATGCCGCACACAAGAAGCAAAAGCCGAAAAGCCTTTCCACGGTGCCGGGGACAAAAGTTGGTCGCATAATCAACCAACGAACCAACGAACCATTTCACTGGCTGCTTGGTTGCTGGCTGAAAGAGGAAAGTCCGTAGCGCGACCGCTCTCACATTCCCAACACAATTATGGAAAGTAATTCATATCCTCCAAGTCATCCAAGCAGCCTTTCGCGAGCAGCCTCTGCCACGAGTTCAAAGATACAAACTGAGCAAAATCCGAGCAACAAGAACAAAAAAACAAAATACGAATGGTTTGGCCACCAAACCGGTTCGGTGACCGTGGGTGGTAAAGATAATGAGAGCAAAAAAAACCGGGGGAGATCTCGCATAAGTACTCAAGCCTCATCGCAACCCACATTCAACATGACATTCAACAGATGATAGCGATGGTGACGACCACTACGATGATGATGATGATGATGATGATGGTGATGGCATACTAGCACGACTAGAAGCGGCGACACTGGAACGGCAATGGCTTCACTTTAAGCCGCTTCAGTACCTCGCGAGAGCTCCCACACGGAAATCGAAGTTCGAGAAGCCACCGGCTGCTAGCGGCTTTTGTGTTTTTTTTTTCGAACCATTCCAATGTCACCGCACTGGCGATTCCGCCAACGCAACACCTCCACTTCTCCCACTCATCTCAGGTTTGTTCATTCTCCGGAGGCCCACCACCTACCCACCACCTCGAAGATTTTCATTCGAAAAGTCATCCCGGCTGCCATTCTCGCTGATTATGCTGTTTTTCGCGTTTTTCTGTGTGTGCGCGGGGGCCACTTTGCCAACGTGCCAAACAGAAGAACCGCACCGAACTTGACCGAATGATGGTAGCGCGTCTGTGGTGGCCACAGAGAAAGGAGAGGAGAAGATGAAATCTGCTTAATAAGCGTTTTATTCCGAATGTTTCACCTCCACCATCGCCACCAGTGAGAGAACCTGTAGAACGCGCGGCTCTCTGTTTGTCCGCTTTCTTTAGTTTTATGTTACGGCCCCGGGACCGTGGAAACGGACGGCGGCGGAAGGACTCCAAGTGTCCAATCTCAAACGCTCCAAACTCCAAAGGCATCAAAGCCAACATCTCAATGTTTCTCCACCGGTGTGCAGCACCGTTGGTCCTTTTTGGCCTCGGGAAATAAAAAGGAAATGTTCCCTTTCTACGCTCTGCCTTCAAAATGTTCTTCTCGCTACGGAGTGGCACCGGGGAGGGGGTGCACTAGGCGAGTGAATAAAATTATGACGCGCGCCTCCATCGGCCACCGCAGCGTCGGTCGCTTTGGTTTGAACTTTTTCTCGGTTTGTTGGTTTGTCCCTACACCTTGCTACAGACGGAATAGCGGGATTTTCGCCTCGCCGGGCAGAGAAGGAATCCCGCTGTTGTTAAGCTCTTCAAGCGCCGGCGGGTGACGGTGAAGGGCGCACACTAAGATGCGAGTCAAAAGTATGAAACCGACCAGTTCACAAATGGATGATCATCTAGCTAGCACTAGGTGCTCTTCGGTGGCACGGCACCATGTGTCGGTCTTGTCGGGAAGCATTTCTTTTTCACTAGAACACGACCACATCCAGCTTCAGACACACCCGCACACAAAGTATCATCATTATGACAGAGAGACGGAGATCATTTTTTTCGGTAGGTCAACAGAGGTAAATTATGACCAAAACTATTACTGTTTCACTTGCGAGGACTTCGGTGTTCGGTCTTGGTTGCGAGATGATGCGAAAGGTGTTTTCGGTCCCGTAGTATTCTCTCTTTCTAGCTACGAGATGTTTGCTTGAGATGGGATGCAGGGTGTCGTTTATGGGATTCAAAGGAGGGAATATGTCTGCAAAGCGATTCTGGGTGTTTATGTTACCTCGATCAACAATCCCGTAAGAATCCTTAAAACAGTGAGAGGATTCAAAGAGCCGTTTGTTGACAGAAAATGTATTTCAACTTACAAAGTGTGAGTTTTAAGATTGTGCGAGGTGTCGGGCAAGATAAAATTTAAAAGTAATTGTAAATTATATTCTCTGAACGTATAGAAATGTAGATCTTTTTCGTAAAACTATAATTTTTCTTGAGATAACAGACTGGCGAAAGTGCGTTCAAATACTTGTTAGTTCGCAAGATATCGAACCAAACAGGAATACATTCTTTGCTATGCGCTGTGGCGTAAATTAAATTCGTTCTTAGCCTCGTGTAAATCGCTCCGTAATTTCGACGTATTATATCAACAGAAGTTCAAATGACGATAAAAACAAGTTAGTGACGATTAAGAAAGCAAAACTGAATATTTTCATTCTGCTAGATGTTCGTTTTTATCAATATAGAATACTCCAGCATAAAAATAACAGAATTCCAAAAGCATCAAAATTCATTTTAAAAGCATACGTTATAAATCATAGGCACTACTACATCGTGAACTTCATCTTTCGATATTTCAACTATAGCAGCAGCAGCAGCAGCAGCATTCCAATAATTTACCTTGAATGAAATAATGGTGAATCATATTTGTAGGCAATATTAGTAGGCAAAATTTATCAAAGTGATGAACAATTGTTGCATAAACGGAGGTTTTCGTTTTAAATCAACCAATCCTACGCCAAAACCAATCATTTGTTTAGAGTGTTTGATACTTGTGCTGTGCTCTATACAACCATTGCTACTAATGCATTTAGTGAACGTAATCTTAATTATCCGATCGCCTAATCGATTAATGAAGTCGATGATAATTAACCGTAGATGCGTTTCATCTCTATAGACCACCTAATTTCACACTTTGCTTTGAATACACAAAATCCTAGGAAGGATTTCCTAGGAAGGATTACTCATCAGTTCACCCTTTGCTCTTTGTATCGTTTTAGCAATGTGAATAATCAACCTGTTTATATAAACACCACTAAAACTATGTGCAACCCTCCCAACCAAACTAGCCACCCACACCTTCTATCTGATGAATGTTTTTGAAACAATCAATCCAATAGATTCCAAAAAAACATCAAAGACAACACCCAAACAGCCTACCAAAGACTGTGACCGAATGTGTCACAATTTCAATCCCAATATTTCCCGAAGGGCGATAAAAGAAGACATTCATAGAACCTAGTGGCTGAACCCTCGCCGACTCCAGTGAAGTGTGACAGATCGTCCGATAGCACCGAGCAATTACTGAAATGGAAAAATTAAATAGTCCAACCATTCGTTCAGCCAGCGGGAAACTAGCACTGGACAGCACAAACAAACACAACAACCCCTTCCTCATCACGTCTTGATTATGCTTCACAATTCGTTTAACATTACCTCCAAGCGCCTCACCACCGGGGTGGGGGGAGCACCATGTTCTTGTGCTTATAATCACTCCACCATGTGCAGCATAACGAGTCCGTCCAAAGTCTAACCTCACCGGACTAACGACCCCGGACCGACTGTAACAACTTGGAGAAAACGAGAAAACTCAGCCACAATGAAAATAGAAAAAAATATGCAGGCAAATCCCAACCTAACCGATACACCACTAGCAAACCCTCCCTCCTGGCTGTCCCTCGTCACTTCAAGAAGCCACTGCTGCAACTGCAAAACTGCCAGCACCACCCAAACCGGTCACCAGCGTCACCGACGACGACGATGTTCTGATTCGGATGATGAATAAATGAATCCCGAATACGAAATGGCGTTTGAAGGGGGAAATGTTTCGAGCTCCGTGCTGCTTTGTTTATTTCTCTCTCAACGACCACTCCAAAGCTGATTCGACTGACTGATCTGGACGGACTTCCCTTGGTCTCTTCGGTCGGACACTATCGAAACGAGGAAGGACGGAACTGTGGCTGTGGCCAGTTTGTGTGTTCTGTTTGCACAGATGCTATCCTGCAGAGTATCCTGGCGACTCGTCCGGTCCGGTCCGGGAGTCCAAGCTACGGTTCGACTTCAAATGTTCCATTTGGGAACTGCAAAATTCAAGCAATCGTTTTACCTTCGTTAGTGTATGTTCACCATGGTTCCACCGTCTGATCCCATTACAGCCGCACCCTGGTGCTGCATACCTCCCAAAGGTCACATGTGGCTCGAGTTTCCCAAATTACGGAGCCATTTTTGCATAATTGCGAACAATGCTAGCATACTGGAGGTGAATTGTGTTCGATTGAATAGAGAGCAATGGTCTATTGGTCATGGCCTCACTTCACTCACTTCTTCACCCAATTCCTGTGGCTTCTCTCCGGGTAAGCTCTGAGAGGAGGAAACGCCGGCCGGATTAAACTGTCTTACCGGCGCCCCAGCGTCAACCACTGTTTGATTTCGGAAGCCGGAAGCAAGAAATTGCATTTCGCATTGCTGTCGTACATCCGTAAGACGCATCTTGCGACTGTAGGTCGCTCAAGGGACCCCAGGGACCCGTTGAAAACGGGATTATCTTTAATGAGATTGAGGTTTGCCTTCTCGACAACGACGGGCGTGGGCACAATAGCGATGACGGAGTGAAGTTATGATAGGGAATCATGAGTATTGTGAAACAAAGCATTCCTCGGATAATAGCCAGAGTGTGGATTGGAAGGTAATAATTACCGCTAGGCGCAGCTCGCAGCGTGTTATGCTTGAAACAATAAACGCAAACTATTTGCTTTAGTTCATCGAGTGTTGTTGAAACGTGAATATAGTATGAAAGTTAGATTGTACGATCTGTTATCTACATAATAATGAACGTTTGTTGGGAACAAGATGAAATTGAGATTTGTTCCAGATAAAGATAATCTTTTACTTTATGGCATGTACACTGCAGAAGCACCAGCCAGCAGCATCCTCTAGGGATCATAACACTTGTATGATGTTTGTCTTGAATTACGAATAGCATATTGTACACCATCATTGTATTCTTGGTAGAAATTTATCCAACTCTTGCATCAGACATTCAACAACGAGGACAAAATCTGTCTAGAGTTGTCCAACTTGTTGGTTGAATTTTCGTTCCTTTTGTGTATCCTGTATCTTGTGTTTTCTCCAATGTAGGTCATATTTTGTGCGAATGCAATATGATTTCCTGTATATTAGAGGAAAACTGCTACTGCCAAAGAAAGTTAAATATAACGTATTTCAATAATTGCTGTTAGTTGAAACTTCACCATAAATGTAGTTGAACTGTTTGGAATGCGGCTTGTACGCTTAATGGTTCTTCTCTTCATGAACTTTATAGAGAACCTGATTTGACATAACATAGTATATTGATCATTATGTCAAGAGTACCTGCTAATATACCTTGCTAAAGTAACAAACATACCATTACTTGTGGTACGTTGGGAAATGAAAACGATTTGCTCAAGTACATCTTCTCTTCTATCTATATATAAAAAAATCTCGTGTCACAAACTTTGCGTCCCAATTGCTTCGAAACGGCTGAACCGATTCTAACCAAACTTGGTGTGTATATTCTTTTGGTAATGGCAATTGATATAAACTATCCTACATTCACTTTACTTAAGTCATCTTTTTTTAAATATTCAAAAACCACTTTTCACAATGTTAGTATCCAAACTCCTCCGAAACGGCTGAACCGATTCTCACCAAACTTTGAGTGTATCTTCTGTTGGTATCAGAATCGGATGTAAACTATATTTCATTCACTTTACTTAAGTTATTCAAAAAATAAGAAAATTATTTTTCGTAACTTAATTGTAAGCTATACAGTGGCATTTTTTATGGATTTTTCATACAAAAAAACGAATGTTCTCAAATTTTTATATTCCTAGCTCAAACAGTCATTTTTTTATGATTTTTTTAAAATCGACTAAACCGCAGAGATTAGCAGTCAGGATGCTGAACAGCGGAAGCGTTGCTAACGAACCCGAAGAACGAAGAAGGCCGGTGTTAGCTCTGTTGTGGACTGTATTCCAAATTAACAGACGAGATTTCTGATTTCTTTGCTATCTAATCGAATACACCTTTATTCTCTCTTCAACACAAAGAACCACGTGAGCGATCGTCTCTCATGAGTACTCTTACTAATCCCAATCCAATTACTGAATCCCATCCCATAACACGCTCACACTACTCCATACATCGGTGAGCAGTTGACACAACAGCCGGTTTAAACATTCATCGAACACTTCTTACTTTACACGTTTTGTCCTTCTTACTTTTCTTACTTACACTTACTTTTAAAAAGAGATCCAAGTACACTACGCTTAGCAAATCGCTACGAAAAAGGGGAATTAGGCAGTAGCAAAAGTAAAGCAGCAGTGTACAAACGTATTTCGTTGATCTCAAGCTACTACTGAGTTATTGAAAAGTTTGGTTTTGGGGTGTGTTCGATCTGATCCTTAATATGCCAGCTAGGCGAAAGGGGTTCAATTTGGACCGTCGAGCTAGGAAAACAACAATTCAACGTAGGCGCAGAGAAATAAGAGCTCCGCACCAAATACAACAAGACAGAGAAAATGCGCGTGCGGAGATGTCACAAATCCGTGCCGTCCATCATTCGTGAAATTAAAGCATGTCTAACATCATCTCCACTGTGGCAACATGTAGAAAAACTTACATTAAATGTAAATATGCGCGTTCTAATGCTACGAGACCATTCAGCTGATAACCACTAACTACTTGAATCATGCATGGCTAGCAGAAAGGGTAATTTTAGCAGCCAAAAATGTAGACGTTAATGATTTAAACTTTTCCATACAAGAGACATTGCCCGGAAATGTGGTCTCTTCTAAATCTATAGACACCGTTTGCAACGTAAATGAAGCTGTAAATTATCCGGTGGAATTTTTTAATTCTTTGAATTTGTCGGGAATACCACCACACATGCTAAGACTGAAGATAGGATCACCGGTAATATTGTTAAGAAATTTAAACCCGCCAAGGCTTTGTAACGGGACCCGATTGGTGGTGGAAAAAATAATGAAAAATATCATCGAAGCTACAATATTATCTGGAAAATTCAAAGGTGAAAATGTTCTATTGCCACGTATTCCAATAATCCCGACACAATTCCAAATTGAATTTAAACGTGTTCAATTTCCAATCAAAATTGCATTCGGCATGACCATTAGTAAGTCCCAAGGGCAAACTATGTCTGTTTGTGGATTGAATTTAAGAATTTCATGTTTCTCACATGGGCAGTTGTATGTTGCATGTTCCCGTGTCGGGAAACCATCAAGTTTGTATGTATTAGCCGAAGATGGTATGACCAAAAACATTGTACATCACATTACTGTATAGTAAATCGCTGTGGCACTATTGTTTTTTTTTCAATCTCCTGCAATAACGATCGTGTTGACTTGATATGTTCTGTACAGCAGGAGTTGGACGGGACATGAGGACGGGAAATGTTTTGTTCACACCCACTTTCTGGATCAACTCGCATAATAAATATTAGTATTATCCTCACTGATCAAACCATACAATTAAAAAAAACTGGCTCAAAACCGTCTTTGCCGAGTATGGTTCACAAATATTCATTGATCACTCCACGAAAAAGTGTACTTTACACTGTACTGCGGTGCTTGAAAATTAGCATATCACTTGAAGGTTTGAATGTAATCTAATGTTAATTCCTTTGCAATTATGAACAATAGTCGTCATGAACAAAATAGAAACTCAAAGAAAGAGAAAATTTCAGATAACACCTGTCTTCCACGCGTAGCGACGCACGCGGGGTCAAGCTAGTTACAAATAAAGGCTTCTTTATTCATCAAAAAAACACCATCAAGCATCAAGCTGGTTGTATAAGCTTTGCATATGCTTTCTAATTACACTATTTCCATGAAAACTATGAACAATTTCGGGTTTCATTGAAGCAGAACATGTGAATTAACTTCTAAACTGTTCTTGGCGGTGCTTTTTCCTAACTCATTTCAGTTCAATAAACCATTATTATCCAGCTACACCTGATCGACACTATTGTAACTGCACGGATTTAACGATAATGAAAATCGCTTCACCACCGCATTATCGCAATCGATGATCTACTGAAAAGTTTAAGCGAAATGTTAACCATTCTCTCCATCACCTCAACACACCAACAACCAACGATCGTTCGTACGGTCAAAAATTATTAAAACTTTTCTCATTACGACAATACCATCCGAACCGGAACCAACTCGCTCTCGCCAATGCACCGTGTAAACTGCATTGCAGGACCTTTTGAGAACAGCGATTGCCATTTGCCATTAATTTCCCATCGAATGGCGTCGCAAAACAATTGATTTCACCTTGCGATGTGACCCTTCAATGCAATTCTTAGTATGGTTTTCGATTGCCGGCAGCTCCCTTGACACAACTCGTGACTTTGCGACCTACGAGGACAGTCCCTTCTCCCCCATAGAGCTAGGGGATGTGCACATAATATTTTACGAACAACTTCTCCGTTCCACGAAGACATCGAACGAAGCTTATGAAATTCTTTCGCAATCCTGCCTGCGCTGCTCCTTCGCTGCTTCGTTACTTCTGCGCCAACCATCGATTCATCGATGGCGTTCTGGGAAGAAAGAAAACCATCAACCATCGCAGCATCGCAAGGGCAGCAGCGAACCGAACCGATCGCATCGAAAAGTGCCGGCAACTAAACCAAACAGTGGAATCAAACTATCATCATCACAACCGTTTCCTGTTTTCCTACAGTACCGGCCACGAGCCACTGCACAGCTCGTAAATGTGTTTTATTGGTTCTTGTTTTTGTGACTTTCCGACTTTACACCAACCCTTCGACAACAACCCCCGGCAAACAATGGACGGAAGCACGAAGCACCAACATCCAACATCCAACCATTCTACTGCGAATTACGTGCAATTCTTCTGCCGATCGGCAGATCCGCAGAAAACTCTCACCGAGTTCGCATTCGGGTTCGGGGGGGGGGCCGGAAGTGAAAAGTCTTGAACGCGGAAGTGGCTGTCACTTGCCTGCCACGTGCAGATTTGTCGACTTTTTCCCTTACTCTTACCGTGCAACGAATGGCATTCGAGTTCGAGCTTCTTCCGGCATGAAATTGATTCCTCATGCTCGGTGACGGAAGTGGAGGAAGTGGCGGAAGTAAGGCGATTTCTAGGCGGTCCTGGGCACTGCACACACTCTCGTGACCACTACCATCGTCATCATCATCGACCAAGCACCCGGAAATGGCAATAAGTGGAACGATCTGGTATCGGTTTGGGACCACAATAGGTTTGCCGACCAATTCGGTGGCAGGCCACCGAGCTTTAGCGGCAATTTCCGGCAGTCCGGATTGGGGTTTTCCCAAGAACATTTGCCCGTCTTGCGCTAGGACTGCCCAATTGTTTGCTGTGACTGCGGCTGCTCCTGCTATTTACCAGCTGGATATGAGATCTGTATGCTATTGTCCAGGAATTTGTTAGTGTTTTTTCAGCAAACAAGGAACGCGAAGCGCTGTTTGGTAACGTATCGGTACATGCTTGGTTACAGCTGAGAGAACGACGACATAAGGATCAGCAGCTTCCGAACCACATGCAATAGATGTGTGAATTAACTATGTACGTTTTTCTATTTCTCATTTCTGACCTTACTCCAAATACTAAATATATTACTATCGTAATTATTGTATAGTCTTTGTGTAGTTTCTCCCATGTTTCAGACAGTTATCGGATTGCCTATCAATAGATTTTCTCATGTTTTGAAGCGATCCAATCAGAGCGATAATTTTTACAATACTTTCATACAAAGTGTGGCACTGTGAAGCCAAATAATTTGCAATTCATCCAAACTAGTAGCATTCAGACAGAACAATTTCTAGTACATCAGCTTAGCTCGTACCGTTCCGACCTTGTATGGCAAAAAATTGTTCAATTTTATTAATTGTTATCGATAACGTTGTCTATCTATATATCTATCTATAATCCAGGTAAAAGATTCACTCAAAGCATAACAAACTTTACCATACAGCATTAATGATCACATCGTTGTTGTTCTTGATACCATAAATCATCTCTTTTAAACCGCGCATCCTTCATCTAGTACGATATCTCAACAAGAGCATGACTATTTGCAACTTTTTTTAAGCTATTCTGACTGTAGGTCATTCGTTATTTCATCTTGAGCTATTGAAAAAAGTACTTCCAGTAAAAACAGTTTATCAGGGACAAAACATGACATTTGGAAATTAAAAAGAAAATGGCTTAGAGCCAAATAGGTTACACTGCAATAGATGCATAATAACTGTAGCTGCTGAACATTATTTTAATTAAAGTTTTAAAAGCATCACTTAGTGAGTAAAGCCAAAACGGTACCAATACGGCTTAAAATCTGCCCTTCCAAGCTTAAAACCACCGATTTTGATGGAACCCATTTCCGGACGAAAAGCGACTAGCCAAAGCCGTCTCAAAATTCGATTTGGCACCAACTTAACGGTTAAGCACGCGCACCACTTACCCCTAACCATTCTCCCGCACGAATCCGATCCGATTTCATGTCTCTACTTTCCTCTCTCCAGCCATCCATCCGAGTGAAATCGAATTTACAGCTTTTTGCTCAAAAACACAAACGCTAAAAGCACAAACGTCGCGGTTTTTCCGCAGGCGAATCATTAGGAGACGAAATCCCTAGCTCACTCCGCACGTCCACAGCGATGGCTGGCCTTCGGAGAAGAATATCCTGGAGGTATTCCGTAAAATCCTTCCTCCAACCACCACCACCACCACCGCCACTGGCAACGACTACAACGACGGTGACGGTGGGCTTTGGGTGAATTAAAATCCCGCAACCGTGCTCGGGCCCAAAATCCTCGCATCGCGGTTCGTGGATCCCGGAGCTCCTGCCACACCGGGCTTAATTCTTGCCGCACGCGCCATAACCAAATTCGAACCTGAGCTTAATTCCCGGCCCGACCAAGCAAATGCCAGAGACCGAACCGACGGTCTCTCCGGATCGAGGAGCGTGCACGAAACGGAGAAGGAGTTATGAAAATTTTAGTTATTAAATTTAATGGTATTTTATAGCCACCACCACCACCATTTCCATAGCCAACGAGTTGCAAGAAAGATTAAATCACGTACCACGAGTATTTTCCTCCCTCCCCCCTCAAGAACCTCCCAGGGAATGGCAATCGGCCATCTTTGTGCGCTGGCCTACGAATGGCAGCGAGCCAGCCAGCGTGACGGTAACCAAGCTACGTGGTTTCATTTCTGGTCTCTCTCTCTCTCTCTCTCTCTCTCTAAACACTAACCCATCCCCACGGTTCTCCCCACGGTTGCACATCCATAAGTTCCCGACATAAGCAGCACACCGCAACCACGAAACGCAACGGGCCAAAGAGGATTCCATTTCGGTGTCTTCAAGGATGCCCGCGGTCTTCTCGCGGTGGAGTGAAGAAGAAACCGAACCGAATGCCACACCGAGACGAGTTCGAACATCGGGAGTAGGGGGAGGGAATGTAATAAATTTAGCAACTTTCATTTGCGACAATCACGCCCCGTGTGTATGTGTGCTGTTTGCTCTCACAACCTTTCATCCCACAACAACGACCTGCGACAGTCACGGTTTTTGGGATGTTCCAAAGGGGAGAAAGGTTGTGCTTGGCTGTGAAATTCATGACCTCAGCTCAGTGATCACGTGCGCCAGCTTATCCTTTCTTTTTTAAAGGTTGGATGTCTACTGCGATCTGCTTTGCATCCTCTAACCTCAATAATACATTTGAGAGCGCGCACGAGAGAGACAGCAGCGTTCAATCGTTGGTTTGCTGGTAGCATCGAACCGCATGCTACGACTACAAACTGATCACCCCGACCGTGAGCATACATAACCTCGAAAAAGGAACACCCTTGAGAACATGGTATATCAGAGTGGAAGGAGGGGTCACCGGGGCCAATCGGTACCGGTAAGCCAACGGTCTAATCCTTCCAATTAGGAGCAGGAGCAACACAGCTGCTGGCACAAACAAACCTCTCGAGGATGGCAAGGATACCGTTACAGGGCTGCTAACCTTTTCCGGCAAACAAATGCACGGATCCAATGGATCCGGCGTCTTCTCTCGTTAATCTCATAATTGGGGCTCGTCTTAGACGGAATGGATTAGGTAAGGATTTTCGACTGTCTGGCAGGGGATGACGGTGTGAAGGTGTCATCGAATCGATTGGAGCGTCATGTCTCGTGTCGCTAACTCTTAACGCCAATCTGATCAGACGCCAAGTGGAACAGATTACCCTTCAGATACCGGGTGGAACACTCCAATTAGTGGTCTCGCCGAATTCGAGGTAATTCTAACGATTGACAGCAATGGCATTTCAGGTCTTATCCATCACCAACATGACACCAGTGAATGGTTGCTCTAAAAGGAGGACTAAGGTATTTAATGTTTTTATAACCCAATCATACTTTAAAATTTTCCATGAATGTCGATCCTTTCTAGAGTATTTTTTTTAATAGCTCTTATGCGCTTTTTTTCGCAAAACCAACGCGTATCCTTCGTTTACAAAGTCGGTGCCCATCGTACCGTAAATACTACTGAACCGAGCCTTTAGTTGTTTTTTTTACACTTTATCAGTACACTATTTTGCAGCTAGTCCCAAGAAAATGAAAAGAACTTTGATTTAAATTTTTCTGATGACCCATCAAGCAGCTACGTTGAGCACCGTCTTTGGTTCGAATCAAAAGACTTGCACCTTATGACTTAAGCGACGAACCCGATTTGATCATTGATCAATCAGTAACCGTCATAGAAAGATCACCTTTTCAGCTTCAAAGCTCTGCCAAATATTGGAAAACTGTAATTTCAACAAAAAGTCGAAGGAAGCTACCGGGATAAACTTTTAATCTATTAAAAGAATATCGATTTGTATGTTTCAAATTTTCCATGAAGCGGCAACGGAGGACACCGGAAAAAGTACCTTTTTGAAGGCGCGCCTTCCTAAATGGAATGTCATGGATGTAACTTTCAGCAAAACTTCCCCAAAATACATCGAAATATTCGTTAAAAGTTTTAGTTTAATATGAAATTCACTTTGAGAAATGAAGTTGCATGGTTTCTTTACTAAAAATCGACAAAAGAAAGCCTCTTTTTACTCGAATTAACCATAAGCCCATGATGACGGTAACGATGATGACGTTGGTTGGTCACTAACAGCACCAGCGAAACCAATAAATCCCCTCGATAAATTAAAACGACTTTCCTGTTCCCATTCCCGTTCCCTTTGACCGAAAGGAATTCTTCATTCACTGCCAGAACACCGGGGACAATGTCCTGCAATAGTGACATCATGCAGGCGTTCACGCCGACGCCACCGTATAGCCAAAAGCGCACCCAAAATGCCCGGTACCCGGAAGCAATAACCGGCTGCAGGTACCGCTGCCATCGTTCGACGTGAACCACGCGACCACCAACACGGTGCACGGTGCACGAAGCGCCAACCCGTCGGAACCGAAAACCATTCACTCCGAACTCCGCTCTGCTGCTTTCTTGGTTGCTTTCTTACTGCGAACGTGTCGTTGGCACCGTGTTGCCCACCGTTCGTCGAGTTTTGCTCATTTTTCACCAGACAGGCACGCGTTACCATAAATTTCCAATTCCCTCAGTCCCCTCTCACATACCGGTACACCTCAATGCATCAGAACGGAGCCGGAGCCAGCGTCCTGGCGTCCTAGCGACCGTGCACTGGATGCAAAGAAGCCAAGAATGGTAGGCGCAGGTAGCGGTGGTAGAGGTGCCAGTATGGCCAACCGGTGGCATGGTGGCACCGTAAAACATGCTTCCAGTGAACAAATGATTATACGCCCGAATGGTACCGGAGCAAACACGCCAACACATGTTGTTGCCGTGATGATGGTGCTGTACTCGACTGCTCGACGAGGGCCCGGAGATGGAATTTACTTGCTGCTGGCGGTGCTGCTGCTGCTGCTGCTGCTCTGGATTCTACTGGCAGTTCCTTTCATTACGATGCAACCGTGAAGCATGATGATGCCGTTGCCTAGGGTTGGTTTCACACCAAACCGGTACTCACCAGGCCGCGGATGTTGATTTCGCGTGCGCTGATGAATTGTGGCCAAAGCTACGCCGAGCGCCGACTCGTCCACATTTCGTTTCCCAAAAATCCCAAAAGCACAATTCACGGAACGAAGCGCGAACGTTTGGCAGGTAAAAGGCTTGAACGGAGGACTCCTTGTTGTTGAGCAGATGCGAGAAGGAACATTCAAAATGGTGCTAGAACTTGAATTTCTGCCAAAGAAGTGGGCGAATGATTAAAAGAAACTCCCGTCTTACGAATGTTTTGCATTCGAGTGCTTTGCGTGTTACTTGAAGGGCAAATCGTGGAACGAAAGGGGAATGATAAAAAACAATCGTCATTGCAACGCGTGTATTTGAAACGAACGAACGCGTTGCACGATGCTTCGTTCTTTGGGGAGTGAATTTATGTGCCAAACAGATAAGCTGGAACCACCCTGCCACCGGCAGGCGGCAGTGATAACTCGCTATTCTACACCGTCGTAGACACTTCTTGGTTCTCCTTCTTCTTGGGAAGCTTAAACACGTGTGCACAAAAGTGGAAAGGCATCGAAGAGGGAGAAAAGCTAAAGTCAACAAGAGAAAAGCGCAGAGAAACACAAAAAAGGTTCCTCCCATCCATCCTCGCTCAGCACACCCGTTGGGTCTCGTCGTCGTTTGAACGTGCCTTTAACGGTAGCTACTGTTTGCAATTCTTTAATCTTGGGTTTGCTTACTTGAAGTCATATAGAGAGGAAGCCACAGAAGGCTGAAGGGTGTTTGGTCGCTGGGGTCGCTCACGATCGCTATTGATTGCGCCTCACATTACCAAGTTTGATTTTTAGCCTCTATTCGGAAAATTGCATTATGTTAACGTTGTGTAAACAACAGGGGAATTAATAACTTTTGAAATCAAAGGTATGATTCCATAGCAAAATCTATAAAGAGAGCCCTTTGAGGATGAAACGTAGAAGAAGTGAAGTAAAATTGTGGCTTACAATAAAACAGGGCGGATAGTAAAGGCTTAGGATGAAGCCGAGCATTAGTTATGCATCGAAGTGAGGTGAAAAGCAAAACCTGACCAGCAGCAGCACAAACAACTCATGAGCACAAAACAGCAATTGAAAATGGTAGCATGACGGAAACAAGTTTTGTGAATTACTATCCGCCTGAAAACATCACAATGTAGCTAGCGAGTTCTTGTTGTATTAATTATTTCCAGCGGGCACACATTCAACAACTTTAACCACCTTTAACGTCAACCCCAACGCGGGTTTCCACTGAGCAGGTTTTTTTATTTCGTTTAACATAACCTGCAAAGTACCAGCATATGGAATGTTTTTAATGTTTAGTTAATTATACAAGAAAACGAACGCATTTAGTACCATTGTTTAGGCGTAGCAGCTGACAATCCGATTGAGCAGCAGAGTTCTAAAAGCCAGATACCCCTAAAACGATTGCTGAAACAGGTCTCACTGAAACAGGTTTTAATCCGTTATCGAATTTTTGCTGCAATACCAACGGAATCGCGCTACCTGTTCGTATGAGAGAGATCCATCAACTGCGTGACGCGTATAAAAGAACCATGAACGGTAGCACAATGAACCCCATGTCCTTGAGTTTCGTTCTCGACGCGATGGCCATGGCCACGGCAATTGAGTTATGATTTTTTGCTGTCCAACTCGGTATCTAATCCGGTAAGGCGATATGCTCATTCCGTTCTTTTTGACGTTCATTATCGCATATGATTGCGGTTAATGCGTTTAAACATACGGCTCATTTCGTTCTCATGTTAAAAGAAATTATCACCTGAGAAGACGTTCCAGTTGACTGCATATGCGGTGCGGAGAGCTCACGATATGTTCATTATCGCCTGCAGGTCATCGTTATCACCTTTCGGGTACAGACATCTACATAACCGGATTAAGATAACACAAATCATCATCGCAAACGATATAAAGGCAATTTGCGGTCACTAGGAACCGACAGTACATTCCGAAACGGCATCCAGGACAAGTCAATTTTAGCAAAAAAAATCAACAAACCGTGAGAGATCAAAGAGACGCAAAATTTCTATTGATGATTGGCATAATGCGTGTTGCAATCGTTCTTTTGGGTAAGCATAATTAATATTTCACTTTAAAGAGTGTGCATCTTACAACTGACCATATTATCTCAGGATTCAGGAAGGAAAGATTTCTCCATTCGAATTTTCGGACGAAATTTCTTACCAGGATGCTTGACAAACCATGATTTAATACCCATCAAATTATTTTTTTCTGTTAATGGTCAACTCGTAGTCTTATCTTGAATTCAATGGAAAACATCTTAGACAGATAGATTAATGTAAAATGGAAGAGTCTTGGTTAGAAAGATTGTTAAAAATGCGGATGCCACAAGTGCAGATTGTTTGGTACTACTGCTTATTACTCACTCTTTATATACGCTAGGGGCATAGGATAAAAAAAATCTTAGAACTATCGGACAAGACATTGCGGTTGTTAATAGTTTATTTTATTGCCATGGTTCAAACAGGAATAGAGCATCGATTGTGCTTAACTTTATACGTCGATAAATTGAATGATATAATAGAAGAAGCCACTGAACCTATCCGCAGACCAGGCCGAATGATAAAGTGTTTCAGTCTTGCCTTAACACTCTCCTTTACGTTGGAAAATGTAATCTGTTGAGATGTATTAAACCCAGCGATTATTCGAAGTGTCCGGTGAGCTCTAACATATCCAGCCTACCTTTTTTGTTGGCACAGTTGTACTGGCTGATTTGGCACCGATTGCTAAAAGTCCGGGGTTTACCTTGGCCATTGCGAGGAACGCCACAAACGGGAGTATAGTCAGCGGTACACATTATATCGCATTTGGCACCTTCCACGGATGATATAGCACAGATAAGCGCCATAATGGCTGAGATAATACGGTCAGTTAGAAGATACACTACTACATTTTGAGTACGCTTACCCAAAAGAACGATTGCAACACGCATTTTTGATGATTTCAATAAAAAACTTTTTTGCAAGAAATTGACTGCTGTCCGACCTTTCCCGTATGCCGTTTCAAAATGTACTGTCCGTACCCTAGCGAAAGAAAGTTAGTTTTATATCGTTCGCGATAATGATGTAGTGCATACAATCTAGATCCTGTCATGTGATATTGATAATGTAATGTTAATAATATAATGTTAATAATGGAATGATAAACCGGTTATTTAATGTGCAGTTGAGTGGAAAATAATCGCAACTCAATGGTTGAAGCCACCGCCATCGCACCGACAAAGAGGTACAAGGTCGCTGCCGTACAGTTTACTCTGAAACGTAAATGCGCGCCGATTTTTCCCAAGGAATCCCAGTGGGCTGATTCTCTATCATACACACAGCACGACTGCGCAAACGATCATTCCAAGCGAGGGAATCACACTGCTGCTCACGTTCACGACATGATCTCCGAAGGGGGCTCGGAATTAGGATCATTACTGCATTCAAATGTTTCTAAATACCTTAACCTAATCGTGGTTCTTTTTCTATATACTTTTTATGGCGAAAATATAAACATTAGCCAAATTGATAGCAAGCTCCTGGTGAAATTGATACCTCGCTAAGGTGAATGGGTTTAAAATATAAATTTATATGTGACAGAGAGTGTATATTGAAAAGTCTTCTGGAAGAACAGTAAACCAATCAAACACTGCATAGCGATTGTTTTTTTTTTTTATTTTTCTGAAAACAATAAACCATTCGAACACGTGCTATCAAATGCTCTGTACTGCCGCACAACAAATTGTTCTTCCGATTACGGACGTACAAACAAACATGCTTTTCCATTCCATTCTAGCATTACCCCTGTTGTCCCAGTTCTTTCCCGAAACCCAAGATCAGATTAAAAAAAAGCGTTTTCTCGTCTTGTTCCTTGTGTAAGAGCCTGAGTAAACCGTGGCCAAACACCTCAGCGAGCAGCTATAGTTCGAGGTGATACAGCAATAGACTTGAGATTCATCAGAAAATAAATGAATATAACTCTTCAACATTAAGCAGTGCATTTGAAGGCTAAAGAACTACTTAATTCAGCTTATTTAACCACACCAACCCGATGGTGCGAATTGCAACCTTCTTTAGTGAGAGAACAATATGATCAGTAACAAACCATGAATGGCGATCAATCCGATGAATTCCTGGGAAAACAATCGATTGAACACGTTTGATCTTCTTCGCCTTTAGGGTGGTTAAAGAGCATTTGACGAGAAGAGCTAGAAAAATTACGGAATATCTTGTCCTGTGACACTGGTACTATAGCCTGGATCTGACAAAAATCGTCACACTAACCACCTGGCCGACAGCTCGGACTCAATTCTTTGCTAGAGTTGTAACGTTAGAAAGAATCGCTACTGGAGAGTTCAGCCTAGCGCCTCTAGAATCGTCTCAGGTGTCAACATTACTATTTAAAAATAATGCACGATTAGAGAAGAATAAGAGTTTCAGAAAAGTATTTCCTACCATTCAACGTTCTTTGATTGTACCGCTTGATGAGTAGGCAAAAAAAGTTTCTGAAAGCGCAACTCACTTTCACCTTCTTTATCAAAAGTCTAATTTGTAATCGTCAAACGAACTGATAATAAAACGCAAAAACCAAAAAACGGATTTCAATAAAATTGCTTTCCGAGAATTTTGATACTCAAAAACATCCTAAACCAATCTTAAAAACTGATAGTAAAGTGAAATAACATCTATGAATTACATGAATGGAAAAGACATCTTAGAACTGTCAAACACCGCGCTGCGTTTGTTAAAAGTACATTTTATTGTCATGGTTCAAAAAGAGGCGAAGCCTTCCAGTGTGCTGGGCCTGACCCGGCGCAAATTATGTAAAACTGGATTTCCACCTCGACAATGACGCATTGGATGTACTCTTGTCTCAACACTCTCCTTCACGTTGGAAAATGTAATCTGTTGAGATGCATGAAATTTGGCGATTATTCGAAGTGTCCGTTGAGCTTTGCCGTGACAATCCTACCTTTGTTGTGGTCACAGTTGTACTGGTCCATGTTGCACCTATTGCCAAAAGTTCGACGTTTACCTTGGCCATTGCGAGATACGCCACAAACGGGAGATTCGTCAGCGGTACACAATATATCGCAATTGGTACCTTCCACCGGCGACATAGCACAGATAAGCGCCATAACGGCTGAGAAAATACGATCGGTTGTAAGATACACACTCTTTAAAGTGAAATGTTGAATATGCTTACCCAATAGAACGATTGCAACACGCATTGTTGATGATTTCAGAAAAAAACACTTTTTTGCTCAAGTTGACCTGTCCTGTATGCCGTTTCGGAATGTACTGTTGGTACCCTGACAAACGACGATCGATTTTATATTGTTCGCGATGATGGAGAGATGCGCTCCATCTAGATCCGGGTAAGTCGGGGTCTATTCCGGTAAGGCGATAGCGATCACCTGCAGTCAAATACGTATCGCCTGCAGTTACCGCAACATATGCAGTCGACTTTGAGCGATAATGAATGCCAGTGTGAACCAAAAGAAGATATCGCCTGGAGGCGAGAACTATCGCCGACCCGGAATAGATATCGCCAGGTTAATGGTGCAACGTAGAACAAGTTATATCGGTGCCTATTCCGGTTCGAGCCGCCAATGCAGTCGACTGGTACGAGGCCTGAGGCAATAATGATCACCAAAATGAAACGGAACATATCGCCTGCTGGCAATCTCCTTACCGGAATAGATAGCATAATGTCCAGTTGAACAACACTACGGCGTATGCGTCGCGAATGATGACAGAATTTTGACCTAGCTAAGCCCTGCTCAAAATGCCTCAGACGTCAACATTACTATCACAAGGAATTCCGAAGCTTCGATCCGTCGAGGTGATCGATATTATCTAAGCATGGCGATATTCTCACTGGCACAAAATCATCAGATAAATCAGAATTTCCATTTGCCAAAAATATCACTTCGGTCAAAAGAATGGAGTACTTCAACGTTTCGTGTGCGGGCAATTTTTGTTACTGGTGCTTATCAGTCACTAACATTTTCATTAGACATAGAAACGTAGGCGATAAAATGATAAATAGTCACCATTATTTCAAAAATTCGAAATAAAATCAAATGGCCGTTTCGGAATATACTGTCTGTACCGTAGCGAACGAAGATCGACTTTATATCGTTCGCAATAGTGATGTGATGCATACTATCTAGATCCAGGCATGTGATATTACTAGTATAATGTTAAGAACCGGTTATTTAATGTCCAGTTCGAGAGCAAATAATCGTAACTCAATCGTCGAGGCCACAGCCATCGTTCCAAGAAAGAGTTTCAAGGTCGCCGGTGTACAGTCCATTCTCAAATGAAAGCGCGAGCTGGTTTTTCCCAAGCAGCGGGTTCGCGTGTTTGACTTACTCCACTAACTGCGTTTGTATAGTTTGGCTTTGAGGTGCATAGGTAAACATGTTTTAAAATGCGTATAGAAGGCGTAGTATTTGCACAGTTGCATTTAAATGTTTCAAAATATCGTTCCAATTAAAGTGCACGCGCTTCCTCGTCCTGATTTATCACTAATTTTTCATGCTGTAGGGTTGATAAAGACTGCCATCGATACAAGTAGAATCAGAAAATGCCACAGTTTGTAACACCATACGTATTACGGCTCCAACTCGTTTAATCTCAATCGCAACCTTATGGGCCAGGCGCGGCCTGGCTCTTACCGTGGGACTGCTGGCCGCGCCAGCACATGGCGCGCCATGGTTGAGCGAGTTTTCTTTTTCTCAACAAAACTGTAATTACAGCACTACTGCTGTACACCAACGTGTGTATGTAAGCACCTATTCACCCGGTAACCCGGTAGATGCTCTCGCGTTCCTCTCCATCTCCTCCGACAACCACAAACAGGTGTCACTGTCGACCACTATGTGCACCTCATAGGCACCAGCATCTGGTGTCAGCTCCCTGTAATTCACTTACAGTCCAGATTCTACGTTATTTTTAAGGTTTTACTGACATTTTCCCCATCAAACCATCCCTGAACCTGCCACAAACGGCTTCATTACGTGCTTTTGAATCAACGTCGTTGGTCGGTGCAGAGCGAGTTAAAAGAATTTCCTAGAACGAGGGCACTGTAGCGGAGATTAAATGAGGGAATGCTTCAAAGGCTGTGTAAAGTGTGCGCACTGCGAAGAACTGAGGACTGAAAGCCATTGACCTACGCGCTTGAGCATTACATTGTAGCGAGGTCGCCAGGAAGAGCACGAAGCATTCAAACCGAGTTCAAGCAAAGGGTCAAATGAGTCTAGTTCGCTTCAGTAAACCGTTCGTACTGAGGCAACCTTATTTTACCGCACTCCTCATCGGTTTAATCCAGCATGAAAGCACTCTTGTGTTTTTGTGATTTGAAGTCTTATGAAGCGCTGCCTTCTATGAAACTTTTCTTGAAATACATACTTTCGAAATGTTTCTTGACACGAAAACCTTTAAAAAGCATCAAATAGTAAATAGTCTAACGGTTGGATGGTTCTGGAGCCAAATTTTGCCTAGAAATTCATGAGATGACCACGACTAACGAAAATTTGATTGAAATTTCATCATCCTCTATTTATGAAACCTTACATATTGTTTATCAATCCATCTATTTGCGTGTCAAACAATTTCATGTTACAAATACTTCCTTCTACTATCCTACGCTACATCTAGTTCTAGTTTTTAAGATTCTATCTGTGATCAGGCCTCACGAGAGGCCGAATACATTTATTCAATAAGCAAACAAACAAACAAAAACAACCGCAGAAGTAGTTATAAAGGAACATGCAATCGTCATTTTTAGTCACTTCCGAGCGCTCTCACCAAAATCTGTGAAAAACAAGATGGTGCACATCTAGCGGACACAGAAGCTTTAAACAAGCGTCACCAGGAATATCAAGGGCAAGATTGCAAAATAAATTAGCTATTAAATGATTTCAGATTATGCCAGGAAATCGCCATACTCAAGGTAAAATAGAGTAGCATTAGAATATTTCGTTAACTTACACGAAACGTATAAAACAAAAGATTTGTTGACAAAATGAAGCAACAAACGTGCACAAAATAAACAAGAATAATTCTTGACCCTTTTTGTTTCAACATAAACGCCCTGGTAGACAATCTGCAATTTATCTCTTTCGTATTCTCCTCTTTTCCCTTTAGCCATTATTTGAAGAATTTGTATTCTCAAGAAATACACCACCATGCCCCTGCACCGCTTAAAAGTTGATTGCACCCAAGCAATCACAAAAAAGAGAGAAAAAGATTGTGCGTCGTGTGAAAGCACACTACAGGAAAAGGCAGCAACTTTCACCGCAACACCCAACAACATCGGCAGCATAAAACGCCCGGTAATCGCATAAGCGGCATAACCAAATTTGCTTTGTTAATTTTTGGCGCCCCCTGAAGCACAAACACTCCCCGGTGCTAAAGGGTCACCGCGCCCAGAGGGGAACGGACTTTGCACCTCCTGCCTCGACCTGCGACAGCCAAATTCCACAAAATAATCGGCCATACACCGGAGGTGCCAACACGATGCTGCGGTGCGATGTTTTCCCGATGCCAAGCGTGGCAAACTGGCGAATGTTCGAGCTGTTTGCCATTTTTCTTTTAACAAACGCCATTCTCGCCATCTTTTTCTCAAAATAATGATGCCAACGGCAACGGTGCAGCAGCCGGGAGCTGCTTTGCTCCTTTTATACGGTCCGTTTAGTTGCTTGGTGTCCCCCGGAGGAGCGCCCGCAGTTCGTTTGTAGCGGGCAGTAAATGAAAGTAACGGCCATAACAAAATGGCGAAAGTACTGCCACTTTTATAACGCTTCCTTCCGGTGTTCTTCGCCTTCGCCGTGCTTTATGTTATGTGCCGTGCGCAGTGCAATGTGTCCCTCCCTGCCCCATTGGAATGCGGGAGTGCGCGCTCGCTCGTCTTGTGCCGTAAAACCGTTGTCCCGAGCTCTCGCAGGACGACCCAGACGTGAAACCCAGAAACCAGAGTGATAAAACTGCTCAAACGATCGCGTAGGTTTTGTCCTTTGGTTCAATGTTTTTCTTCATTCTTTCTTCCTCCACTTTCCATCGGTCTCTTGCCCTCCGCTGTCGTTTGTTCGTTTTGTTTTACAACCACTCAGGCGCGACCGTCTCCCGTGTCTCATTTCCGTTTCCGCTTTAGCCGCCGTTGGCACCGTTTCGAAGCCATCGATGAGCATCGGTCGATGGTGATCGTGTTAGGGGAAGGAAGGTGGAAGAGCTGTTTTTTACGATGAAAATCCAATGGCTCTGTCCTGGCTCTGTTCACATTCCGTCGCGGTTGCTACAGAGTGTTCCACCGGTCATTTCCTTGGTAGGGAAATGAGCCTCGATCAATCGGAACTGCAACCTCGTTATTAGGCGAGCGACTGATTTTAATAGGCATGGCAACACACCAGTTGCAGAACGGTTGCACCTTGCTGGGAAAGGAATTGATTTTCGATTTTAATTAGGATGTCAATTTTCAATTGAAGTTGACAATAAACCTCTGCTCACCATCAAAACGTAACTATAGTTATTTTAAATATAAGGAAATCATTATTAAACTGCTAAGTAATTGAATCTGTGAGAAAGCATTTAACGATCTAAATATTTAACGATTCCACGATCCACAAAAGTGTGATTGTGGCATGCAAAAGCAAGACGCTCTGAAAGATGCAATTCCATAAAAGCAACAATACGTTAGAGGTATCATTACATTTTCCCATTTGTATAATTGTTTCGAGCATAACTTCCAACAAGATTTTTTAACTAGTTATGTTCCTTTGCAAAAGCGCAATCGTTCGGTTGGCCTGCCGCAATTTTGCAGCCCTTCGAATCTGAATTAAAGATTTTATGTTCACTTCAGTGAGTTTAAACAGGCCAAAACTAATTTACAGCTGTGCAACATGCAGAAGCACAATCTACACAATCATATAGCATGCGTGCCGCAGAAGAAAGTACCTGCTAGTCAGTGAGCCGCTGTTTAAAGTATTATCCAGCCCGCCGGTCATTACACCACATAATTCAGAGGTGCATAACTTTATTAAATTTGCTTTTGCCCACCTAAATTTGCCCACCGAAGCCCAACCGAAGCCGGTGTTTTTGACCAGAGATGTAAAGGCAATTCCAAAACTGGTCGCTGCGCCGGAAATACGAAATGATATAGCTCCGTTGCTAAAATCCCGACGATGGAGGCGCTAGGTCACCGGTAAAATTGCATACTTTCAGAGGTTTGTATTAAATATTTAATTAACTAAATAACCCATTAAATGTTCAAGTTACAAAAAAATATCTAGAAGAGTGGTTGGGAGAAAGAAAAAGATTTAGCATATACATCTCTTCTACCCTTTTCCCCTCCCAGATAACTAATATTTGTAAACCACGCAATTATGCAAGTTGTTAGAGATGTAGCTATTTTTTTTCACCATGAGTTCTAAAGATTTGACTGAAGACAATTGTCTAAAACTAACATTAACACAACTAACACAATAAATAATGGTAGCCCCTAATTTTTTCATCTTTTCAAGAATATTTTCTACGGAGCAACTCACAACTAAAATATGCACCAGTTATAACCAATATTATTCAATCTGCCTTTTCACTCACTGCACTGCTGATCAGAGCAACCCAGCTGCCATTCTGTTCCCCAGCACATTTCACAACCTCCATTTCACAACCTTACACCGTTAATCCGCCAAGATACATGCCCCCGTCCCCCGCCCTTCCAACCCTTTCACGACTACCCGATCTGTAGCCCGGACCATCCTACGACCTGCTTATGGTTGCAAAATGCCAGCATTACGCAGCCCTTACCCCGGTTACTTACCGGGTTAGCGGTAGAAAAGGTTTTCTTTTCACTGAAAAGCCCTCAACCGGTGAAAAGCGACCTGCAGCTTGTTGTTTCTTTTCAATTTTCCTCTCCACTCGGCTCGGTTCTCATTAGACGGGCCCCATTTTTGGGATTGTGCGCGTCTTCAGCCAACGCTGATCCATCTAAGCGTGGCGCGTGGTATTCGCCTTATCTGCCCCGTAACAGAGCCGCACCGGATGAGGGTGACCTTTCATTTTGCCTTCAAACCATTTCTGCTTTCCATAATCCGTTCAACGCTACACACCGGTACCAACTCACTCCCTCCTCTATCTCTTTCTTCACTATTTCCTCCCTAACACATGCGCATTCTTTCTTGACGGTTCGCTTTTTCAAATCCTAATTATGTTTCATTGTACACCGGCGCTTACCGTACGCCTCTCGGGCCCGGAGCGTGGCCAGATGATAATGAGAATGGGTGCTCGGTATAGAAAGCGACCCAAACGTCCCAGGGATCCCTCTTTTTTTCTCAGCCCAACTAGATCACGAAAAGAATCACCATTCATAAGCAAAAAAGGCTGTGGCTCTACCCTTTTGTCTTCAATTCAAGCGGAAAACAGCATGGCAACAGCAGCAAGAAAGATCTCGTGCTCTCGCGCAGCAAAATGCGAACGCAGAGGCCACAACAAAAACACTGAGCACAGTTCACAGTCCCGTGGCTTTTGGTGTGAGATGAAGAATAGGCTTTTATGCTGAATGTTTTATGCTTCAAGGACGCACCGATGCGCCAGACCAGAGCGCGCGCGAGCTGATGGCATGACATTACAAAGAGTCAGCAAAGAAGAATCGGAGTTTACCTTCGGAGTTCCTGTTCGGTGTTGCTGATTAGATGGTTGCCATGCGCGGTGGCGGTTTGCCTTTTCATTCATTGCCGCTCTCGTTGTGCGAATAAGAATGTACCCGCAGCCATATGATGCTCACTGACCGAAGACCACCATCCGCACTCGAGCATATCATTCGCTCCTGAAACTCGATGGAGGTGCCAGGCAGCTCACGCCGGCGAAACAATTTCCCCACAGCACCGTATAGCGTACGCCAGAAGGTTCTCCATCGCCAGCCACGCCATTTCATCTCCGATAATCATTTGCTTATGCTGCCATGCTGCGATATCGCGATAAAAAAATGAAACAAAAAAATAAGAACGTCGCATCCCCTACTTCATTGCTCTGCTCGGGCTGGCGCAGAAAAGAATGTTACGCCATTGTCGAGAATTTGGGGGGACAAATAACGATAAGATGATGCTGATGGCGATGGCGACGACGACGACGATGATGGAGAAGATGGTGATGGTGATGATGATGATAGCTGTTGCTGTTGAACATTTCGTGCCACATTTCCTGCAATTTTCTCCAGTAGCGGTGGAGGGTGTTGGGAAACTGATGATGGATCATAAATTGAACGAGCGACAACTTCACTAGCTGCTCGCCATTCTTTTGCTTCCGGCCCTCGGCGCCATCCGCCTCGCGCGCGGTCCGTCGTCGTGGTGCATGAGTTTTATTTCCGTTTTTCCACCCCCCCCCCCCCCTGGCCCCTTCTTCCTCCCTCATGGCCAACGTTCGATCGTACCGTTTGGCCAGACAGATAACAGCGAAGAACTGAGCAGGAACAGCAGCAGGAGTAGCACGATTTTTGGAGGGCGACACCACCATCGCCGAGACGACGATGGACCGCACCTCACACGCTCTCGTGATTTCCTTCAAGCAAACCGTGAAGTGATGGAACCAGCGATACTTTTGAAAGTATCAACTTGATCAATTACCACACGCGGTACGAGGGTGCGAGAGGCTGGTGCAATGTCTTAAAAGCTCCTTTTAATGTTGTCAAAAGTTTTTGCCAACGCGCATAAAACGAACAACGGTGTCGATGATGGTGGCAGCGGTAACATGCTCTTGTCGTCATCTCGAGCAGCTGGAACAACCATAAAATTATCGACGTTTTACAGGCAATTGCCAGGCCTTGCCGTTTTGCACCCCGGTATGCGGCTTGTAAAAGTTGTTTTTTCGCCCTGTTTGCCCACTGTAACGCAATTTGACATCGATTCGGCAAATAATTGCTTCCAACAGCAAACAACAGCGTTGCAGATCATCGAGGGAGAGCTGGTGTTCGTACGAGAACGAGTAATTGGAAGTTGATGATAAGAAGTTGTTTGTTCACTTCCTGCAATGCGATACCACCGACACTAGAAGTCTGTGGCGATGGTGGTGTGAGGTACACGTAGTGGTTTTTCCAGTGCAGAAGTAGTTGCTGTAAATCGCTACGCACCGAAGAGAGCTGTTAGTTTGGAGGAGATGCCCCTTCAACAAATTGAGAGCAAATGGGAAACACACCAGGTGCGATGTCAGAGCGCTCTGGTTTGCAAAACAATTAATTTCATATTCAAACACCCACTCTGTTTGCACCGGAAATGATTCTTTTCTAAGAAAATGTGTCCTCATCGCTGATATTTATAAATGGTTCACTAGCATCAGTATGCATTTCCACGAATTGATAAACCATTTCAATGTGTTCAAATATGTTCCGGCTTTGCAAACCGTTTGCAAAACATTCTCCCACCAAGAGCATGTACTGAAACACCCTTTGAGCTGTTTTCATACCGATAGCGTTTTCCACACACGAAAAATACCAATATATCAATACCAGCATCTTATCGAATGATCATAAATGGTTTAATCCATACTCATGTGCAATAACATCCGTGATTTGAACAAATTCATTCCAAAATAATAGCAAAATTCAAGTACAACGCTGGTTTGTTTGCGTAGCCTTCTACAGCCGGTTCAGAAAACGCCAAAATCTGTGGATTTCCACAGATTCAACAAAGGCGAAAACGCTAACTTTAAGCTCTGTCGACGGGTTTTGACGGGTTTTGACCACTTGCATCAAAAAACGCTCGAAAAAGGCTCGTAAAACGCTCTCGATGTGATACTAGCTTTAAAGTGCTGAATTTTGTGACCTGTTGATCGAAAACTTTCTTCAAAGAGTATTTTGGAAAATCCTTTCTTCATATGGAAGTGATAAAAAAGCTCAATAGTTTCAATTGAATAAAACAACATGTTACCAATTTATTCGAACAAGTCTGAACTAGGTGCTTAATGGCAGTAGCGTTCAAACGCATATTCAATCAAAAATTGAATAGGTTTTATAATTCAATAAGGGTAATTCAAACCCCCACTACAAAAATAGCCCCTTTTGGTGAATGAAGAAGGCGTCCAACATGAGTATGTATAGGATCTGGCATAAAATAAAATGATTTATGTTGTATGAAATAATTATCCAAGTTAGCAAAAAGTGCAATTGAAAAGCAACTGTACGATAACCCAGCTTCTTGCTTTCTGCTTTTTTATCCACGTGGTTCGTAAAATGTGATTGAAAAAGTCTCATCATTGCTATTCGCTACTCCAGAGTAAAAGGCTCATCTCTGCTCTACCATTCGGCCGCTTAAAGTGCAAACAAACACCCGAAAAAAAACAATAACGGACGCACTCTTTAAACTCCCACCCACACACATCCACGGCTCAAGGGCACCACTTGGCCACGCCACGATTCGGCAACACACATCCGCTCCTCGTCCCCCTTGTCTGGCACGGTATCGTTCCGAGCAAATTGGTCAGAATTGGTTGCTGGGAACGGATAAGTGGCTGCAAAACTGACTACATGTTCACCGTGGACACGAGGACGAACGGCGTTCGACATTCTCCGCTATAATCGAAGAGGTGGCATGATTGTGATGCTCTGAATGAAGACATTTCGGAACTGCTTCCACCGGGGCATCGTTTTACTTCTCTTGTATTAACCAGCCCGTGGCCAGTAGCGAATCGCTGATCCACCAACCAGTCCAACCAGGCGGATTGTACGCTGAAAATTGAGTCAAGATGGATTCTAAGCCGGTGCTGGTGCCGGAGCCGTTCCCTGGTAGTTGTCCCTAAGGAACCATCCACTCAAAGCTCCCGCTTGCGCCAGCGATGCCACAACGGTCGTCATCCTCAAGATCTTGCCGCTCAAGAGAGGGTTCGAGAGTTGAAATTTGAGGCGATCTGGCCCTGGTACCATCTGTTTCTACTCTCTACAGGCTCCGGCACCACTCTCGGTCCGGAATGTGTACCACGATGCATACGTAAAGAAGCAACCATCCTTCCCCCCCCCCCCCCCCCCCCCCCATTTGCCCTGCAATCATCCGGTTTAGTCTTGTGCTGGCATTTGGCGTCTTGTGATTCCCACCGGGAACCCTCGCGTCGTCTGGCATAAGATTGCCAATTTAGGAGCGAGAAATCGCAGCTCGCGGTAAGTCGCTCGCTCAAGGAATCGTCCCTCCACTCGCGAGACCAGAAACCCGGTTCTTTCCATAAAGTGTTTGCTCTGCCGCATGCCACCCCTCTGTTCGCCACGATTCCCGGCCCCACCCGGGATGCCAGCTACGGCTTGATGGCGGTTGCCGAGCAGCAGGGTTCCATCATTGTTCGTAATCGCCTAAATTGACTTCCTTTCTCGAACGAATTCCAAATCCTGCGGATCCCACCCATGGTGGCGCATGGCGTAACATCATCTGGGATTCTTCTTTTCTTTCCATCCAACCGAACCCTCTTCACACCGTGACAGCACCGAGCACCGACCATCGGTAATCCGTTGCTCGAACGTTGGCCTTCCGCTCTGACAGCTCGGCTGCTTCGATCAGAGGCGCGCAGAGGCATACCGACGACGGCCAAAGCATACTGCCATTGACTTTCCGCGTCGCATTAGAGTCGCGTCGATAGAAAGAGAACGCGCGATAGGATAAAGGGGCCGCACACCGGCAGCACACCGTCGGACGTGGCCACTACCATGGCAACTGTCAATCCAGGCCCAGAGCGCTCGGCAATCAAACTCCACGGGCGTCTGTGGCAGCAAATTAAAGTGAAAGTTAATCAACAGTGAAATGTAATCGCCACACCACAACCCCACTGCCATTTCTAGTACAGCGCCGAGCCCTGGTGGTCGTGGTCGGATTTGGAGTGTTTGGTGGAGTCGCCTGCTTTGACTTGGGGGAAGCTCGTACCAAAGACAGGCCAGGATGTAAATGGAATGCAGATTACCGGGCTGCCCAGAGTTTGGGACCGAAATCCGGACTTTTGGGCTGGACTTTGGTCTTGTGGATCAGGATAACGGGATTTAATTGTTTCTTGCCGTGGCTGTGGTGACGCTGGCCGAACCAAACTGACATTTGGTCGAGGCTGAAAGCGTCATTGGGGATCTAGCTGCAAAATGCAGTTCTTCAGCTAGATAGCTGGCCCAGCGTTGGTAGCACGGAAGCAACCAACTGTTAACCCAATTAAAGTGACTTAAAACTTGGCTCAAACACCCCGCTCGCTAGTGCCAGTAGCGTCGTAATGTAAGCACAACTTTCGGGGGAGAAAAATTGGAACTCGCCGGAATCTTTCCCGAGAGCGAAAGTCGTTCTGGTGCTGGTCGCTGTTGTAAAAGCTGTCCCTGCAAAAGTTATTCGTTATCGGGACACACGATTCGGGCACGAGTGCAGAGGGAGAAGTTGATGGAGCGTAATGGAAGTGATTTTGCGTTAGCGTTCACCCAGCGACGACGACAACGACGGTGAAACTCGCTGGAAAGACTAATAACACTTAAGCTTAACGTGTTGGCGAGCTAAGTAAAACAGACAAAAAGTCCAGTGGACAAGATCAGGCACAAGAACAAAGGGAGTATGCTGCGCTTCTGTCGCACTATCTTGTATCAGAGAGGAGCCAGCCAACCAGCTAAAAGAGTTAACGAATTAGATGGAGACACACAATGTTTTGTGACAAAAGCGTTGGAGTTTCACAACTTCCAGAACCCCGCAGCTTAATAACTAGATACATAAACCGAAGATAAATTTGAGTTCTCACATGAAAGAAGAGAGCAATTGTTCAAGAGACAAAAGCGAGACAAGCGAGAACAGAAGGGTGTGAGACTTATCCGCTTCTTATCGCAAGCTGTATTCTTATCTTATCGCAAGCTGCACTCAGGATGCTCTCGATCTTTTAATGGAAGCTTAAATGGCTCTCTACACAAAACCATTGTGACGACCAATAAAACCAGCAGTGCAAACACCTATGCCTTCAGTTTGCACACTTTGCAAGCATTTCAAGAAGCAAACAATGAAACCAATTGAAGCCATTGCTACGATCTACCATCCAAGCGATGAAAGCGGATTCGTTTGGCTTTGAAATCGACGAGGCTGAGTAAAACTTCAATATTGATTCGCCTTTCTTCAACCAAACAAACTCAAGGAGGAGCAAGTGGAGCAAAAGAAACGACGCTCCGACCTCCAACGACCTACACCGAACACCGTCCGCCAATTTACAGAACTACCATTTGCAGTAAATTGATCAACGATGTGTCCCTGAACTCCAGCGGCCCCGAGATGGACTCCAGCGAGCAAGCATATCGATTTTCCGCTGGCAACCAGAGTGCTGTCACAGAACGGACAAACCAATGCCATATACCGAGATGGGAGGTCATCTGCTCCACCTGTTTGCTTGCTTGCTTGCGCCAGCTTAACGGATCTCTCAGCCACGAGCTGGAATTACCACGAGTGACCGGGCAACTTCATCCACAGTGGCATCCCAGAGCCGAGTCCGGATCCAACTCGGAAAACGCTCCTCGTGGGAGCAATCAAGGCAAAAAGTGCCCAGAACCACAACAGGGACCCGGGGCTTGGCAAGAGTTCATCGAGCAGCATGCAGCATTTTAAAGCTTTCCGGTGCAACGGATACCAAGGCCACACCATGTGGGAGGAATTGATGTGGTTTTGCTCTTCGTAGGTATTGGAGGAGCAGCCAGTTGCAGATTAGGACATTGCATTGAAGGTCGATTCCGCCGCGAGAGTGACTGAAGTGCAGACCAGCAGCAGCAGCAGCAGCAGAAGAAGAAGTTAATTGTGTGTAACTCAGCCAATTGAAGTATCACTTAACCGGTACCGTACCGCGGTAATGGCAATGAGTCAGGACCTTCTTCGTGGAAATCCTCCAAATAGCTCTCCCATTCTCTTCCCCCACAGATCAGTAACGCTTCCTCGTGTAATCACTATCTCTGGAAGGGAAGATCAATGAAAGTGGATATCATTACACTCCCACGGAGCAAGTGACGTGCGTCATTTCATTAAAAAGACGAAATCATGTTTCCAGTCCCCTCCGAGGAATCTACTTTTTTCGCTTCACTGCCTCGTACTCACCGTCCCCAGGACACGCGGGCACCTCATCGGAAAGCAATCTTTTATGTTTCTTTATGCGAGATTGCGACATTCCACGCTTTGCTCACGTCTGCGCACCTTCGGCCCGTCTGCAGCCACAGTAACGACCACGTACCGCCAAAAGCCAGACCTCAAGACCTTGGTCTCAAGGACGAAACGACGGTATTTTGTTTCCAATTCCACGAAAAACCCTGCTCCTAGATATCGTGGCGTGGGTTCCGCAGTCTCGACACCGAGTGAAACACCGGTGTTTGCCGCCTGTTGCCCGTACAGCCGCCACCAGAAAGTCAACCGACAGACCGACCGACCGACCTCCATCGAAAAGGCAAAGTTGAGCCACGACGCATTTAAGCAAATATTCGATTTCACCAGCATCTGGCTGGCTGGTATGTGTGTACCGGGCGCCAGAAAACACATAAGCAATTGGGCACCAAGTTGTACATTGCTGGTGTGTTTGATGTTTGATTTTCTAATAACCATATAGCTCATGCAACAGGCCCGGGCCACGTCACTCGGAAAAGGCATCATTAAATGTTCTCATTCTTGATTGGGTTTTGCCCCGTTTGCCCCGTAAAGTTATGCAATCGATGTCGCAGTCGACTACTCGATCGGTGAGGTGAGGTGAGTGGAGTGTTGTTTGGAGCGTTACTTCGGGGGCGCATCGAAGCAGCCATTTTGAAAGCCAAAGCGGCACAAAACCACAATCATGATCGTGCCACTTTTTTGCGGATTTATTGATTGGAAAAATGGAAATATTTATTAGATGTTTTTTTTCCGCTCCATCGCAGCTCCATTCCAAGCGACGGGGGGACAAAGAACCTCACCGCAGGAGGCCACACAAAAAGCATGTTCTATAAATCACTTTTCGAAAGCAAGCCAAAAAAACACGCCAACCAGGAACTGCAGGAAATTCCATTTTCTGCACAAAAATGTACCTCTTTTCCCATTGATTAATATCCAATCCGAACGGCGAACGGATGCAATCAAAAGGTGAGAAGGGAAGTTTTTCAATCTAAGACATTCCTCACACGGTGGCCGTCCCCTCCGACTTCCGCCTTCTCCCCGAACGCTTGATCTCGATTGCATTCCATTCCTGCAACAGTGCAACATAGAAATCAATGCATCATACCGCCAGTGAGACTTCCAGCGGTTGTGCAGCAACCGTTGCAAACCGTGAGAAAAGTATTCCGAGTGCTCGTACCCTGTCGATGCACCGAGGCCACCGTGCTGGCACCAAGGGATTGCTTCTTGGAAAAGACTTCATGGAGCAGTGGTCTGCGGGTAGCTGCGAGCAATAGCAAAAGACACTGAAATCGATATCGCGCACCGAGCACAGCAACAAAAAGGGAATTGGGAACGCGAATGGCACAAAGTAGTGGACAGAGAACAATAAATTTAATTACCACAGCGGGTGGGATAGCGTTTGTTTCTCGCACTTCCTCGGACCTCGGCAATCGGAATCGGAAAAATGCCACGCGACAGGCGCATAACGAATCCCCCACCCCCCCCCCCCCCCCCGCCCTATCCGCGTATCAGCGGAAGAGAGCGAAGCTTATTCCACGAACTGGGAAAGGATGCTCTATCTCATCGGTGAAAGATAAACGAAACGAAAAAAAAAACTCCCAGTGTCCTTCGATCGAGTGCTCCCGCCTGAAGGTACTGTCGCAAAGCGGATCGGTTAACCTTCTTACCGCAACGATAATATAAAAAAAAAACACCGCAACTTTGTCTTGAGGTCGCCAAGCCAACCCGTGGGCCCGGGATACTTCCGCTAACAGGAAGCATCAGCAGAGGAAGGAAAAGAGAGACGAAGCACAGTAGAGCAGTGCACCACTACTCGCCGGCTAAAGGATTGCTCCGGTTTGCTTCTTCTTCAAATTATGTTCCGTCCCCGCCACGCCACGGAACCATTCCCCGGGACAGCTCACCTTCCGATTTCCGCATTGACAGGACTAGGAGGACTAGGAATCTATTTTCAGCCACGCTGCCCAATCGATCGCAGGTGGAGGGTGGCGTCTTTCACCAAAGGATACCACCAACAGCTTGCGATACATTTTCTCAATTCCAAAGCTCCTCCAACAACCCCCTTTTTTCGTAGTGCGGGAAATTGAATCAAAACCGAACGAAACCACCCAACCGGGGGGGATGCGCTCGCGTGATGTTTGGCACAGCTTCCTTCCTGCGCTGCGAAAACACAAATCCTGGGGATCTAAAGAATTTTAACAATCTTGGCCTACTTTTGCCTGCCAACATTCTTAACCCAATTTAGATGCCGTTTTTTGGCGAGGAATTTATAGACGTGCCATCAAGATGTGTTCGCTCGGCCGTCTTACCGCGTGCTATCGCTTGATACGTTGGGAGCGGGGTCGTCGGGGAAAACGGGGAAAGGTGTTTGTGAGCTCCGACGCCAACGGAAGCTAATCAACTAAGGTGGGGAATTTCAGTGGAGGCGTGAGGTGGTGGTGAGGCAAGGAAATTTTTCAAGCTCCTTCGATACCATCTTTGGCAGCATTGATTGGTGGTGACGTTCGCTTGGATACCGTGGAAAATCACGTGAAAACGAAGGTAGCTGTGGGGAAACGTCTGATAAAATCGTTGAACCAAGGCTTTCTTCTCTTTTTTGTTCTCCTCATTTGCATTGAAGAAAGAAAACTCCTCATTTGCATTGAAACAGCTGGCTGTTATTTAATACCAACCAACAAGGATACAATGTTGTTGTTCCGAAAACAAATCAGCAGCACAGCTCCGTAAATTGTAAGTCATACTGCGTAGTCGTATGAATGGAAAAATACTTTAATCGTTCTTTTTTCCTTTTCAAATCCACCTAATACGTCATGTTCTACATTCAATTAGTGTTGTGAGTTGATCATTACGGTTTGATTGATTAGTAACAGCACATCAAAGAGATGATTGATTGAATACGATTATAATTTCATTTTGAGTGAAGTCATACGTCATGCTGAAATGATAGCCCCTCTTTCTCATTGCCTCGAGAAGCTATTAAAAGCATGTCTGTAAGAGCCAGTCGTATTGCCAATAGTTGATTAATGACTAATAGATCGTACTAATCACGTTTCTATAATAAGTATTCCAATACAATAACGATAAAAATTAAATTATGGGCAAAAAAATCAGACAATGTACACTCTGTCCAGTTAGTATAAGACCCCCTGTGATTTGAATAATTTCTCCCTACTGATTTCATCTCGTGTCATTATTTGTTGGCATTGGTGAGATATACTAACAGTGTAAATATTGCATTTTTAAGTGCATATACTACAGAGGTGCACGCATTTTGTTGTTTTCGCGCTATCTAGTTAGTATAAGACCTGGAAAATGCGATTTTGTATACTTTTTACCCATTTTTCCAGCACTGAATGATTTAAGTCTTCCCATGCCTTAAGAATTGCACTTTTAAGCTCATCAACTGAGGAAAACTGCTTACACTTAGCGTAATTCTTACCTATAAGGATTATCCAGATGTTTTTAACATGATTTAAATCTGGAGAACGAGCAGGCCAACCGAGCAAATCAATTTTAAGTTCGTTCATCCACTGTGTAGCTTCTCGTCTAGTTTTGTTGGCTGCATTATCCTGTTGAAAAATATTTTTTCCGACCGGTTGTTGATCAAAGACGGGACCAAACAGTCTTCCGTGACCTTAATATAATCTTTGCTCTTCATTTTGAACGACGTTAAAGCCGGCGTAGGACTGTTCTGCAGCAGATGCTGGTTAGTTTTAGTAACGGATAAATATTACTTACTATTCCTTTATTCTCAGAACAACCAACAGTAACAATTTGAATGAGTCTTATCAATAAAAAAATATGACGAGAACTTAGTTCAATTCCCACCCATCCTGCCCAAGGATAACCGAGCTGCTAGCTTCCAAATCTACATAACACAAATGACCGGACGTGATTGGATTGGGTGCGTTCATCTCGTTACGCTCATTTATAGTTACGAAATTGTTTAACATCTAGTTAAATCTTTTCCAAAACAAGTTTAATATGAAAAACGTGCAATCCTCAAATCAAATCATTGACCGAAAAGGACTTTTCCGCTGACTCGCAACGCATAATCCACCACCACGAGCCAATGCAGATTGAGTTAGGCCTGCACGGCTGTGTCTCGAAACCAGGATGCGCCCCCATGACGCCCAAGCATAAATGTAGCCTCTCTCTCTCTTCTCCCTCGATCCCCTCTGCCAGGAACCGGTGCCCGGCAGGGAGCGGCCACGTTTCATCGTTCCAAATTCACGGTTAATTTAAAAAGTTACAACACGCTGTCAGAAGCGGTTCTGCTCCAAACGTTAAATGAACTCAGAGTTTGCGCAACCCCCGAGAGAACACTTTACGGTAGCGTGAGGTGGCCGCTACACGGTGGCCAGGTGATGTGCGGAGGGGGGGGGGGGGGGGGCAAACGGTTGAAATTATGTTTTGGATATTTTATACACTTTTTTACCGGCCCCACTCTCTCTCTCTCTCTCTCTCTCTCTCTCTCTCTCTCTCTCTCTCTCTCTTCTATTTCGTTGTTTCACATTTGTTTTTCTGCCACGCGCTCGTAACAATCGTAGTCTTGACTTGACTTTCCATTTCGGAACTGGGAACGAACCGGCAGCAACGGCATCATCAGCCTCATCACCGTTTGCAGGGATCGTTTTGCATGTACCACCCCCTCCGGGTGGGTGCGCGATGTTTATGATGAGCTTTTCATAAACACGAATCGACAAGTGAACCTCAGGGGGGGACGAGATGCGCGTATGAACGATAAGCCTCCTCGCGGCCACGCAAAAACACATTAAAAGCCCTCCCCGGAAACTTTTCTCATTTGCTGCATTCGCGCTCATTGCTCATTACAGCGTCACCGGACCGTGGCACAAATGTATCCGTATTCTGCGTTTCCCCCGTTATCATCGCAACTCATTCGCAGGCTTCGGAGTTCGTTCATCATCAACCATCAGCTTCTCATCATCATCATCATCCTCCAGCGATCGTTCTTCAACGCATGAGCAGCTTGTTGCACCGCGGCAGCTCCACCAGTTACTCCTTTTGGTTTTTTTATGTTTTTAAAACCAAAAAGGCATAACAAAAAAAATCATCGACAATCATTTCCATCAACTGGTGAAGCAATGTGCCAGGACGGGACGAGCGTAGAACCATCATCAACGGAACCATCTAATGACCTCTGTCGTTTCGCATGGAAAGGACATGACAAGCGAGCGAGCTCACAATTGCCACTCGCCCCTGGTTAACACGCCGTCCAGCCCCGGCGAAAGACCGGCTCAGGAAAGTTCACTTTAATTAATGTTCCATCGTGAATCCTTAAACGCTGTGTCGCGTGGGACACCGGAGGTGGTTGGAGGGCGGAATGCGCTGCGAAAGGGAAGCCAAGGAACGCAATCAAACGGAGCCTGCATGTGGCAGGCTGGCCGTTTTGCGAAGAGACTTTTCACTCGTTCGCTTTCTTGTGGTGCGTTTGATGCTTGCTCGATGCCATGCTTTCGCATTCGCAAATTCGCTTCTCACACTAACGACGACGTTCTTTGCTCTTTCACTCTCTCTCTCTCTTTTTTGCTTTCGTTCATTGAGGTCATTTCCCCAACCTACCGGCCCAGTAATGGTTCCAGTTTTTCCCAGAATCTATTACCTCCACCGGCACCGTCACCGGCACCGGAAACGTTAAAGGAAGGAATTTACATTGGCAAACTTGTGCAAAACTAGCTCAACTCTTCGGGTCGCTTTTCCATTTTTCCTTTCATTTCCTACCCCCGATTGGACCTTTTTATTCCTTTCTTTTCTCCTTTTTTATAGCTTCTCCTCTCCTATTTTACTTTAGCCATTCTCATCCCTGGCACGCCCCGGAAAACTGGAAGGAAACGCAAAAGAAGTGGAAGCGAAAGAGAACCGAAACTCTACGCGTGTACCGAAATTGAATTGGCTTGCTGGCTGGAGAGCTGGAGCCGGAAAATAGTTTTCCACTTTGACCGGTCCCGGTTTTTGCTGCGGCTGGGGCCAAGTGCGCGCGTCACGCTCACTTGAGCGCATGATGCATCGAGACCGGAGACCGGCATTATTAGGCGGCAATCCTTCTTACCCCGGCCAGTATTCGGACCCTTTGCCTGTCCCGTTCCCGTGCCGGAGTGCCGGGAAAATGGGGAAAGTTTAATCCCTGGCCAGCCGGGATAGACTCGCGCAACCAATGCACTAAAAGAGCATTCGCCCCATCCTGGCCGTTGCTGAATGCTGAAAGCAGAAGAGTAGCAGAAGAGTTTTGGGTTTGGGAAGATGGAAGCGCACATCGATGTAGCCCCACAGATGGAACGGATTTATGGGCGGCAGGTGGTTCAAGAGGATGGGGTGGCAACGTGGCATTGTTTCTGCAAAGACGCAAAACTTCGACTTATGAGTTGAACTTATGGCTGTGTGTTCCTTTGTGCTTTTTCGGTGTACTTTACGGTCATCGAGACATCGAAGTTCAGAATCACTTTAAAAAAAAAAACTTTAGAGTTCATTCCAGCGAAAGGGAAATTCTGGGGATTTTCTTTGGCAAAGAAATTATTGGACTGGTTTGATTATACATCAGCGAGCGAGTTTAAAGGTAATGTGCTTATCGGGCACGTAGCAAATCTTCTGGGTTGTTGATAAGAGCATTCAAAGAGACATGGAGACGTTATCAAAGCGTACTCAGAAATGAATCATTTCATCATGTTGCTCAACATGAAAAAGTTTGTACCAACTTTTTAATAGCTCTATGGTAGCAAATCATGGCGTCAGTACCAGGAATATCCCAGGACGTTTGTTTGTGAATCCTGGCTGTGGTCTGGTGCAAAAACAAAACATGTCTATTACCTGCCATGCGTGTCATATTGCGATTGCAAATAGACAACGAACATACTGTGTACGTTGTTTTCAACAACATGACATAACAATGCTTTGTATCCTTTTTACTTTCAATTGATTTCGTTCGTGGGCTTTAGTATTGACGACTGTTGATGCTGATGCACGAGTAATATTTTTACAATTCTCTCGCCAATCAATTTCATTGTTGATTTATGATCTTTTTTATTATTAGTGTCTCCATGCTTTGTTTTAGAAAACCTTTGTGATGAGACAAAAAAAATGAACATATATGGCCTTTGTGTTCTATGTGTATGCGCATATACATTGTTATTATAACTATTTTTACTACCAGAGATTTTCAAAACAGACAGAAAATATTGAAATTGTTTCGTCAGATATTCTGTTCATGTTAATACTGTACATATTGTAGCTTCTTTTATACGCTCTTATAAATTCAAGCTCTTCATAGGTATTCAATGAACAGACGATGTAGTCCCCTAATTGGCTCTTCTACGTCACATCTTCATCTCCATCATCTCGCATTATTGATCGCAATTCAGTCGCCCAGAGTTACCTCAACACATGGAACACAATGTGTTGCCGCAGAACTGGTACAGCATGGCTGATTATTAGTTACGTTATTGTTGCTGTTCTCTATGCGACAACAAAGATATCTAATTCTTAAGACCCTAAGTGTACACCATTTAGATGGCGCTTCTGGAAATTTCAAGGACATTTTTTTCATTTTTTTTCTAGTATTTTTAGAATTCAATTCTCATATTCTAACGAAACATAAAACTAACTGTTAATATTGTAATAATATTTTAGATCGATATATTCGGTTAGGCTCCTAATATTATCGCTATCCAACCCGATCCAAATCCAAAATTTCTTACTCCAAATGCAACTGTTGTTAAGCAAATTTCTTGTTCCGTATATGCTATAGGAACCGCTTTCAGCTAGCTCGTTGTCACAGTTGAGCCACATTTCGCACTCTGCTAATTGTTAATTAATGAATATCCGTTTATCAAACTTCCAGCGAACCACGTCTTTTACCGAAGCAAAACATAATCAATTATGAATTCCAAAGAACGCTAGCACGCGGCCACGCGCTTAACATCTCGCTTCCACACGAAAGCCTCCTTCTTCCACCATCAGCAAGCCCAAAATAATGTTGATTTGTCACAGCCGCACATTCCGCCATTAATCTCATTTAATAAAGCCCTTACTGTCTCATTTAATAGACGAACGAACGGGAGGTACGATGGGTGGGTGGTTTTTGGGGCGGGCGGTTTGGAGCGCCAGCGGTTAATGGACAAGAAAACTGGAGCAGGGGCTGACTGGTTCGCACTTACCGGAGTCCCCGAGGAGCAGCAGCAGCGGCAGCAGCAGCAGCAGCAGAGGAATTATCCTTAACGTCATGGTGTCTTGGTGGTTGCTTCGCTTGTCGCCGACGACGATGATGTTGCCCTCATGTAGCGAGGGGCAGAGTAGGCGCAGGTGGCGGAAAAGTTCTCACCTCTCTGCTCAGCAACCGTTCGCAACCGTCCCCCTTGGTCCCGGCGTGTGTTTGCGATCGGTCTGTTAGTAGTGGCCGGCCGGCAGGCCCGGGGCCGAGGCCGAGATATGATTTTCACAATTTTCCCTTCTCTTTCTCACTCACTAAGGGATCGGAGGCCACCTCTCTCTCACGGCACACTACGATACCGGTCGCCAACCGAGGACCACCTCGAGGCACCTTCAAACACACGAACACGTCACACAAATACACACAGCCACGCACACCTTCGCTTCACGATGGCGATGAATCAAAACGCAAACTCGGGATAAACCCGGGGGCGGTTGATGCCGACGATGGAGCACCGAAGCTCCCTCCCCACAAAAAAAGCCTCCCGGGCCACGGCCCGTAGCGGAAGTGGAAGAATGGGAATGAAGCGATTCTTTTCCTTAAATCCCGGGCTTTTGGCGGTCCCGGCACAATGATGAATCGTTGTTGGGGCTCTGTTGGGGTATGTATGTGTGCCGCAGCACCACCACGACTGGTCCCCTCCCCCCGCCACCCAGCGACCGACCGGCGCGAATCTCCCGGACTACTAAATATGCTAAACTTATTTCAAACAAAACACACTAGCACCTCCGCAGACACACCGGTTAGCACACACTACGGACACACATACACCGTACAGCTACAGGAGCACTTATGCGCCACGAAACACACCAACACTCTCTCTATCTCTCTCTTTCTCACTCGACACACACGCGAACTGGAAATCTAATTCACTTTGTGAGCGGAAAAGAAAAAAAAAGAAATGATGCTGTATTATTTTGGAAAGCTGGGTTGGAGTGAGGAAAACTTTGCTTTCTTCTCTTGACACGGCGTGTCACACGCGCCCCGTGTGTATGTAGTGGTCCTAGAAGAGACCAGAAGCAGCAGCTGCCAGCCCACTGCATAGCAACGGCATGCACTGCCTCATATGATCACTATAGGCCTACTATATCCCCGGAGAGCAAAGAAATGACGACCGGGAGGTCCTACCCGCAACTTCGAGTACCCCCTCGAGTTCTTCCTGTAGGTTCCTGCAGCAGCTGGGTGCAGGGCTGGAATTAATTTAACAATCCTTTTCCAAGTTCCTCTACTTTATTGCTGTAGGAACACCGTAGGTTCAGAGTTCCCGGGGGCCGGAGTACGAAGAAGGAACAATTAAATGTTTCCAGAGCTCATGCTATGGACTGGTGTACGGAGAGACTTTTGATGAAATTAAATAGAAATGAAAGAGGTACAGAGGTGCTTTTTCAGCAGCAGCAGCAGCAGCAGCAGGTTTCGAACAAAACAGCGACAGCTGGGGCGATCCTGATGAACTGAACCTTGATGGAAGCGATGTATGCCGCGAGGGGAAAGCGAACGAACGCTACCTTTTTTGGCGAAATTGGAATGGGCTCCGGAAGGTCAGAATTAAATCCCTGCCAAAGAAACACACAGGGAAGCAATTGAAAATGCTGCTCAAAGCGGCCTAAGCAGTGTATTGAACGTCCAAAAAGGAAGGACGCGATTCGGTGAGCGGATCAAACAAAATGGCATTAAAATACAGAGTGCCTCAGCATCAGGAGCAGCATCTCTTCTTTGATCTTTGATCACTGGAATGAGTTTCCCCCCGCCCCAAGGGGCAGCGGAGTGCAAAAAGGAATTGTCTGAACTGTCGGTTGTGTGTCATCCCGGACGTAGGATAATGTGTTCCCGTTGTTTGTCCCACTTGTCTCGACGTCACGGCGTACGGAATCGGATCGATTCGAAACCGGGAACAGGATGGCACTTTTCCCACCACCAACGTGCTGTGTATGTGAGTGTGTTCTGGTCGTTTCCACCCCGGTACGAGATGGATGAATCACGTTTTTCCGGATCGAGCCACGATGGTCGATGTTCACCGAACCGGACACAGACCGAAGGAGAAGAAAGGAGTCCCTTTTGTGTAAATGGCGTACGCGACGAAGGGATGGTGAGGGACACGCTAATAACGACTCGCCCCAGTACTTTCAAAGATGACTTTTGGTCTTTTTTTGTTCCACTTTTTCTGTTGTTGTTTCTATTCCTTGACCTTCACGGATCACAAATCAACGTGGCCAGCACAGAACACTTTTGTTTGAGGAATTGTTTTGTGGACATCTCGGTGCCCATACCGGTGCACTACACCTTAAACTAACACTCCAAGACAACCCGTTTGTCCCGTTTGTTCACGTCATACCATCGAGTACACGCCGTTAGCAGCACAAACCGAACGCAATCGCAAACTACACAGAACCGTACCATCCAACGTCTGGGGGGAAAGTGAAGTGAAAATCGAGCGAGAACATGCTGCCGGGCACATCCTTGGCACTTCCGGCTCGGCCATGTTGTTCGGAACCGAAACCGAAGCGCTCGCCGGGCTCGTTCGTAGCGTGTTCACCGAATGTCAACAAAGCGAGTGAATGAAATGAACACCGCCTTCAATTCTAGTAAACGAGTACACTACAGTGCGTCTCGGCGTTAGTGTTTCGATCTCAGCGCTCTGTTTTGAAAAATATTAATAAAACCCAAGCAAATGTTGTTCGTGCTCGTGGAATGCGTCATGGAATACGGGGACCTACTACTACGCAGTAGAGGTGGGGGAAGAATAAATACATCTGAAAATGTTTAAAGGCTTTTCGATCAACAGTAGAACCTCGCACCTTATAAATAGTTATCATTCAAAGGCCTCTCCAGTGCATTTCCATACACGTGTTACCACTTAGCGATCGTGTTTAGAATGCTCTCCAGAGACCGCGAGCGACGGAATACTACGGAAACAGGAATAACTGGATGCTGCCCATCCCTGTGGCGCTGCACTTGGTCGTGTGCATCTGAAATTCGATTCAAAACGTACGATCCTGCCCCCGGGGGCACGTTGCAGGCCGGCTTATCTTGTTACTATCTGATGCAGGGGTTTGGGGGGCGATCGTTGACGACTCTTGCTCTCTTGATCTCTCTCTCTCTCTCTCTGCCACTGCACCCGGTACATTCCTGCTTTCGTTCGGTTAATCCTTCCACGCTTTAACTCGAACCATCGATCGAGGTAACAGATCAGTCGTGGCGGTGTCAGCTCTCCGATCAGTTCTACTTTTACTTTCGTGTGCAACAGACCGACGGAGCAATCAAGTGCTCTTGCTTTGCTTCTGATTTGTGTTAGTTTTTTGGAGTTTTAGTGCTAGCTTATCGTTCTGAAGGGTTATTTTTGACAAACCGAACATCAACAACTGTATCGTCATGTATCGTTTGAACCAGGAATTAGAGAAGGTAATAAGAGTAGTGGACTAGTGATTAGATGGAAAACATATTAACAAACCAGAGGGTTTATTGCCCTTTTACCATACAAAGCGATTATAGCCACTAAGCATCGATCGAACGTTAGCATTCTCGATGCAAACAAGAATCATCTTAGCAAGGATGTTTTGCGTAGAAACTGAGTGCAAGAGCGGCTTCTTACTTGCAAAGTAGTTAGAGAGAGGCCAAAGTGTATCAGCTCAAACACTAACTGAACGAAAAAACATCAAACAAACACTATCAGCAGTAGTTTCCAAGCGTCGCAAAACGACAAACATTCCTCAGCCTCCATCCAAAAGTTCGTAAGCAGTTCCGTTTCGAATTCCTCTATGCAGCCCACACAAACACACTCGAGTATCTCACGAGTCCTGTCACATTTACTCAAAATATGTCTGATCGCCCTAATTGGTGCCAGTCACCCGCTCCACGAGCCAACCACAACATAGGTTATCAAAAAATTTAATTTATAAATAACACCCAATACCGCTGACTGGGCAGAGAGAGAGCCTTATCGTTTGGTTTGGAAGCAGAAGAGGATCATCAGTAAACAGAACATCAAAAGCCGTCCCTTGGGCTACGTGCCTCGAGGCTGGCAGCGAATTTCGGTCAACTTACGGTGGACCACCGCGTCATCGATCGAACGATCGGAAGCCAATTAGTGTCAGACCTCGATCGAGGACCACTCGTCCCCTCTCCTTTCTGCTCACCCATTCCACCGAGACTGTGATAACGGGGGGGGGGCAGGTTAGCGTTGAAGCAGTGAACGTCATTTGTCCGTTCGTCATTATCACTGGAAGCTGCTGGACCGGTACTTCCACGCGTACGAGTGACGTTATCGCTTCACGCTTTTAGGACACCTAAACAATCTAACGCACAATACTCGTGGTGTTGCTGGACCCGGCATCGGAACCGTTAGCTCGTGTGTTCGTGTTGTTTGCTCTATCACTGCTCAGGGGATTGATTTAAATACTTTCAGCAGCGCACCCTGGTGCTGCAGTAATCGCTTGGTGAACGTCTGCGACACTGGTACGCGTGTACGTTTCACGCCAAATAAGCTGTTGCTGCCTTAGAAGTGTCCAACAAGTGTGTTGTTTTGAGTGATCAGTCAGAGAAGCTTAATTTTCCAACAAGTTTTCTACTATTATTCGTAGCAAGAAGTGTGCTCACCATGTTCGAACGCCAGGAATCGCAAGGGGTACGTACCGTAGCATGGACGAAGGAGTAGGCGCTTGTTGTGATGTTAGAAAGTTCCGGATGCGCATGATCGTTCAGTTGTTTGTCTCAAGCAGCAGATTAGCCGCATCATCGTCTAGATCCTGTTGTTGAGCAACCCATTTTGAAGAGAATAACGCTACTACGTCTCGAATAGAACGGTTCTTGGCATACTGTAAACGGCACAACCATGCCAACTCGGAAGAGGAACTAGGAACCATCGTTCTAGTCGCTTCCCATTATCACATGCCTCGATTCTCCTCGAACTGATCTTTACCCTTGCGGCCATTTGCGCACAGACCCACCACGGAGGAGGTTCTTTGTTGTGTCGCTTTCACAATTGGCACAATTCGATTCCGCGTGCCACCCATTGCACTCAACATTAATGATCACCACCGGCCTGCAATATCATCGGTGGTCAGTGCAAGTACAATCACCTCGACGAGGCGCGTCAATGTCACACAGTAGCCCGGGGTGGGGCGAAGTTGGCTACTACGATTGATGGTAAACCGGTTTTCCCTCCGGTGTGTCTCGCTGTTTAGGTTCGTTCATCAAGAGCCCCTTGATGGGTTGACGATCGATAACAACGCGAACGCCCTTTCGAGTTCGCAAACTTCGCGGGAAATAACAATGTTTTGGCAATTCTCGTGCGGTGTTTCATCATCATCATCATCACCAGGTCCACGCGCTACTATCGCGTGAAGGACAAGTAGCAGCGAACGGGGCACAGAGAGGGGGCTGAAAAATTACGCGGAAATACTACGTCGTGTGGTACACATGCGCCACAATGTGTCGCTGTAGCAACCGAGTGGGAAAACCGAACTTTGCCATCGAACGAGATCTAATTCCCGCTCCACTAGTGGTGTGGTGGTGAGGGTAGCATATAAAAACCATTCTGTCAATACCGATCGGCGTTCAGTACTGCCGGAGATCCTGCCGGTTCACGATCACCTTCACGATAGTGATCTTTTGGCTTGTGTTACTTCCACCTAACCAATCGGTTCCTCCTTCTGTTCCCCCTAGCCTACGCTCAAGGAAGGTGGCTCGTACATTATGGAAGGACACGAGTCAGCGGAAGCGAAGAACGTGTGCATCATCTTCTCACCGGAGCAGGAGGAAGCCGGTGCGCTGGCCAAGATGCTGAAGATCTTCGACGATCATCGGGTCAATCTGCTCCACATCGAATCCCGCTCGTCGACCCGTGGGCCCGGTTACGAGTTCATGGTGGAGTGTGACGGTAAGGGCGGTACCCTGGGGACAGCCATCGAAGCAATCCGTGAGCGCAGCAACTACTTTAACATCATCTCCCGGGACTACAAGGATAATGAAGGTAAGAAAAGGGAACTTATGGACCGCAGGAATCGTCTTTTACTGACTGTTTTCTTTTTGTATCACCTTCGAACAGCAACGGTACCGTGGTTCCCCCGGCGTATCCGTGATCTGGATCGGTTTGCGAACCAGATTCTTTCGTACGGTGCCGAACTCGATTCGGATCATCCCGGGTTTACCGATCCGACGTACCGGGAGCGGCGCAAGTACTTTGCAGACATTGCGTTCAACTACAAGCATGGCCAACCGTTGCCACATGTTGACTATACGGAGGCCGAGATCAATACGTGGCGTACGGTGTTCAACAATCTGACCAAACTCTACCCAACGCACGCTTGCCGTGAGCATAATCACGTGTTTCCGCTGCTAATCGAGAACTGTGGTTACCGTGAGGACAACATTCCGCAGCTGGAAGATGTTTCGAACTTCCTGAAGGACTGTACGGGCTTTACGTTGCGACCGGTGGCCGGGTTGTTGTCGTCGCGTGACTTCCTCGCCGGGCTCGCGTTCCGGGTGTTCCACTCGACGCAGTACATCCGTCACCCGAGTAAGCCACTGTATACACCGGAACCGGACGTGTGCCATGAGCTGCTGGGGCATGCTCCCCTCTTTGCCGATCCTTCGTTTGCGCAGTTCTCGCAGGAGATCGGATTGGCGTCGCTCGGTGCCCCGGATGAGTACGTTGAGAAGCTGGCCACGGTAAGTCAAGCGTGTTGGGATTAAGTCATTTATTCGCGACTGATACATTTCCTTTCTTCCCGTTACAGTGCTTCTGGTTTACGGTGGAGTACGGAATGTGCCGTCAAAATGGTGCCCTGAAGGCGTACGGTGCTGGGCTGCTGTCCTCGTTCGGGGAGCTCCAGTACTGTCTCACCGATAAGCCGGAACTGCGCGAGTTTGATCCGGCCAAGACGTGTGAACAGAAGTACCCGATCACCGAGTATCAGCCGGTGTACTTCGTTTCGGACAGTTTTGAGGATGCGATCCAGAAGATGATCAACTATGCCAACACGATCCCGCGCCCATTCGGTGTCCGGTATGATCCGTACACGCAGAGCATCGAGATCCTTGACTCGGTGCCGCAGATCAGCAACCTGATGCGCAACATTCACAACGAGTTCGAGGTGCTGCAGAACGCATTTAAGAAGCTGTAGGAAAAGAACGCTAGGGCCCAGGGCGCCCGAAATAGGTGCTATAGATTTAGGTTTAAGGAAATATAAACTACTAAAGGTTATAGTTTTTTTAAGAAGCTCTAAAAGCTGCTCTGTTATTGTGTCGTGTGTGCGTTTGTGTTGTTATTTTTTCATACTTTGTTTAACAGCAGCGCCAAACAAGTGCAAAATAAAGCTCACTCTATGTACGACAATTTAAGACCTGAATCCGACATCCTTTCCGACCTGTCTTCGTATGCTACCGATGCCAGAGTATTGATAACTGTGCAACTGTGGGCTATCAGTGTAGAAAAGTAAGGCGCCAGTTTTTGCTCAAAACAAAACCAACAAAAAACAAAATCCAATCGCACATAACGGTCAAACGCCGCGCTTTTGGGGTGGCCCTGATCTTGAGCCCCTCACACCACTGCACGCCCAATTGCTAGTGCAATCAAGCGTATCTGTAGGCCCGCGAGGTCAACCGAGGTGGTTGATTAAAGTGAAACTCACGGTGGTTCTCCGTTTTATTCGTTCTGCTGTGCGATCGATTGCATTGTGCTTTGTTTTCGGTGCATTCCAATACGGGATCGGCCAACGATCGGTGTCACCGTAGAGGTACCCGTTTTAAGGACCAAAAGGGGTTTCACAGGGAAATCAATTTACGCAGTCGCTGTCTAATTCGAATCGCACGAATCATGCAGGCAGAATAAGTAACAACAAATGCGTAGTATTGCGGGTTCGCAATGTTTTGATTAACAGCTTATCATTATCATTTCGGGGCTCTTCGCGGTCAAATGTGGGATTTTGCTTCTTTTATTTGGTTTACTTGTTTTTTTTTGCTTGGTGGCGTGGTTTTGATTCCGTCTGCGGTACGATTATAGAAAGGGGTGTTTCAATCCAACTGGCCAGCAATCGAGCATAACTGTAGGCTCCAAACGGATTCAAGTTTAAGAATGGCTACTAAGATTAAGGATGGACTATAAGCAATGCAATCGGCATAACGATCGATCGAACGACGGTAAAAAGAATCGACTACTTTGGAGCAGTCGGGCGGCTAATTTCGAATTGGTGTTGGATCGCTGGAAAGGATAAAGGATCGGCACGCGCCAATCACACTCTTTTCTCTTAGCTTATCGTCGCTGAAGATCAACAAGTATTTTTTAAATATCCGATACGAACGCGAAATTATACATACGGAAGTAATTAAATAAAATAAAAGATTGTCTCACGAACAATGTTGCAGTGGTCCAGGTCCTTACAAAGAAGGAGAATTTAGCGACGGTGTGTAGAGATCAACACAAAACTATTCACCAACCTTTTTTAATGCTTTTAAAATTGAATTTATTTTTTAGAATAATAAATGTGTGTTTCTGCATAATAGTTGGGTTTGAATGGGATTAGCTATTAACTTCTCGCGATTGATATCTGCTTTTGTGTGTCCTGCTATGTGGCTTTGTCGATCATTTACAAACAAGATGTTACGGTGCTAGCTAAAAGAAATAAAATTCAAATCTAACCTTTACATGAAATTGTACCTGAGTTGGCCACACACTGTACAAGATTTGTTTGTGATCTTTAGAAAATGATCGTAGTATAGACTTCAGTTATTTGTCACACAAACCCACCGTTTCTGTCGCTCCTTCCCGTTCCTAAGATATTTTGATTCTCGGTATTAAGATTTTGATGCTTGATTTGTTGCTCCTGAGGGCGTATGGATCGGGTTAAGGCTTATGATTGAAGGGCAGATCTATGCTGCAACAAGTAAAACGGCTCTACCACATTCATTCAGAACAATTTCACCGCGATACCAGCGGCTACCTGAAGCACCATACGTGACTCAGGATCGTCACCCCTAAAAATGGTAATAAAGATGCAACCATTTTGACGAGTTTTAGTGGAACTCAGGAAAAGCAGCTACCAAAAGATTAATGCTAATCTCATTCAAACCCAACTATCCTGCAGAAGCACTTATTTATTATTCCATAAATTAAATCCAGTTTAAAAAGAAAACCGATAAGAAAACCGATAACATAAGGCAGCGGCGCTTACAACAAAACCGATCGCCACCCCGAGAATGCATCGTAAACATCTGATACATTCCACGTACCAGGCCAACCGGACTTACCATAGACGCCTGCAACAGCCTGAGACAACCATCGACGAAGGATATTCTTCGCCGACGCAGAATTTCCAGGATAAACGCAGAGCCAGGTATAGCAGGTAAAACATGCTGCGAAAGGGAACGGACAAAGTGACCATAGGTAGCGATAGCGAAGGATATGTGTGACGGAACACGAAGGATATATCAGGGACGATTGTTATAAAAAAAGGAATAGAGCTCAGTCTTCAAGATAGCGTCACGGCGACGACTTCTTCCTCCTAGTTTCAAGCTGCGGTTCTGCCTCGCTCATTTTAAAACGGGAAAGCATCCTTCCGTAACAATGGTGTGGCAGTGAAGTGCAATAGTTATGCTGTGTGCAACTCGGATAAAGAAGTTGCTAAAAAAAACACCAAAGATACTAGTTAGGAACACTCCCAGTGAACCGTAACAACACTCCAAGCTACCAGAGAACACGCAGCATCAGCACATTCCGGCGACGCAGCGGTCTCAGCGTTCCCGTGCATCAATTTCAGCAAACACAGCGCGCGCCTCGTATAACAGCCGACGACACAGTTCCCAGCACGAAACTGCTCGCGGACAATCAGAAATAAGTCAGTCTGTTCTTGATCATTAAGACATCAAGAGGGACATCGCTCTTAATAATCATTTTTTCTACTCAAGGTGGCTCACAAGATTAACTTACTACAAAGTAAAATTTAAATCCAGCATTAGAGTTCTGAACATTCTGAAGGTTCTGAACCGCTTTCCAAAGAACTTTTCACTAGGATATTGAATTGATAGTAATAGGTAAATAATTGGGTGGTGGTTAAAGGTAAGCTGTGGTTCTGACTGAACCCAATAACAGAAACATTCTATAACCAACAGGAACACGGCACAGCAACCGTCGATCGCGCAACTATGGACCTCGTAAACTTGCTGGAGGTACTTGTGCGGATACCAGATTTACCGATCAGGAACATATTGGACTGGTTGTTCTGGATACCGGTTTTAATATTGGAGTGGCTGCGTCGAACAGCTATAGCCATCCAAGCCAGGATGGCTGAGCGCAGATTCCGGCGGCTGTCACGTGGCCCATGCATCAAGGGTGACCCGATGCGGGCATGGGAGGTTGCCCGGCTCAGCCCTGAGCAGTACGAGGACCTCTGGAACGCCGGCTTGGGGGAGGCCCTACGACGATGGGAGTTCCCGGACGAGGAAGACGAAGATTAGGAACGAGAGCAGAATAAATAAAGAATGTTTTAAAAAGAAAAACTATCATGTGTGTTGCGGTGGGAGAAACCACTATGAGCCCCCTGACAGGGCTCTTGGACACTTAGAAAAAAACAGGAACAGGCTTCTTTCAGGATGTCAATTTCGACCACTCGGTTACATACTTTTACGACGTCCCTCGATTCCGCCAAAGAACGCCAAAAAGTCGAAGATTATTTCAACAAATATTGATTATCAAAAGAAATATTTCTTTTTTACAAATACAAATATTAAAATTTCTGTTGCATAAAGAAGGGAAAGGGCTGCTGTCTGAGGAAAATTAACATGAGAAGAACAGCTACAGTTGAACAAGATAGATGTTCTTTCACTCGTTTTACAGGAACTATGCTTTATACAATCAACGAAGATGAAAAAAGCGGCGAACAATTTAAACATGTAAGCAAAAATTGAATCTGTGTACCATACAAGCAGGGCACACATTTCGAAAGTAAAGCTCCCCGTGGTCGATCGTCAACATTTCGCTGCTAATTCCTGTAGTGTCATTTATTTTTTCCGGGCTAAAAGAATCATCCGTTACATTGTGCTGCAACGCTCTTATCCCAACTTATATAATCGCTCTGTTAATACAGATACTCTTTAAGGATTCACTCGTGCCCTCTCTCTCTCTCACCATACGGAGCGTGCAATCGACTGTGGATAGCTTCTACCCACGCGTACTCATCACCATATACACATTCATAGGCTATAGTATAGTATACACTGATAAAACTTACAAAAAGCATACATCCCAGTTCTACTCACACCAAAAATGGGGAGGACCATAGCAGATACTGAGCACTTATCTTCTAGAGAAACCTATATCGGTACAAATACACTCTTTCAGCCCTACGTTTTGCGTTTAACGTTTTTATCTGTAAAACGACAATGTCTGTACACCACAGCGCAAAACACGCTTCCCTCTTTTAATGCTCCTTCCCTATGGTCTAACTTACCGCTAGTAGCCCTAACAGTTTCATAAAGAATTGATCGTTACTGATCACTTTGTATAGCCTTCGTCTATACACCGAAACATATAAACTCTAATCTGCACTACAAAATATCCTTCTTTGGTGGATGGACAAGTTGAAACCCTTTCATTCTACTGCATTTCTATCGATGTTCATCTCTGCTGAACATACTTCACCCATACCTTTCTCCTGGTATCCCCGCCGAGAGAAGCTTACAACTCGCTTGTCTGTGAGGGGCAGGTACGGGAACCTGCATCGGAGCTGCTAGCTCCTTGCTGCTGCTGTTGCTGTTGTTGCTGGATCGTGGAAGGATGTGATGGTGGGTGTGACTGCTGCTGTTGCTGCGGTTGACACTGTTGCTGCTCCATTCCGGAGGTGAACAGTGTTTGCGCCTGCTCCTGAACCATCTGGTACTGTAGCAACCCCATACCGTTACTGGAATTGCCCCCTGGTGCACCAGGCCCTACCGTACCATCGGCAGGTATGCCAAGCTGCATAAGTTGCTGCTGCTGCTGCTGCTGTTGCAATTGCTGATTGAGG
>NC_064878.1:39289063-39299063 GCF_943734665.1 Anopheles aquasalis | reverse complement strand
TCACGGAGGTTATAGTACTGCATTATTACCTCAACAAACGCAAGATGACGACATCGGGACATGAACCTAGGATGAGCCGGTCTGCAAACTGCCTGCTAGTTAAGTATACTACAACGGCTTCATCGTTGAACAAAGATGAAATGAATTTATATCCTCAAATTCGTGCATCACACGATCGTCAGCCCCCCAACTTAATCGATACCCAATATTCGTTACCACATGATGCACTACGCAATGTTCGTTGGGCGTCACATTATATGGGATTTATATAAGGACCAACATTCTAACCAACAACGATTATATCCCGAGTTCAAAAGTCAAACATGCAGAATGCCTAGAAAAGTTTTACGGTGTGATTCATGAACATTCCCTGCTTACCATACACGCTTACAGCGCTACATGCACATGCAGTGGGCTCCGCTGGACTGCGGCCAGCAAACTGCATCATTCATACCCTCCATCTGTTCTCATCCGGTCGGCTTTAAGTCCATGCTAAACCATATAACCCAAAAACAATCGATCGGCATCTAGAAGTATTCCGTAGTGACGCCGCTTTAGCAGGAATCAAACAGAGGCTGTTGGTGCCACCGCCGCTTGCCACAGGACCACTGTTGCACCAACCAACTTGGGTGAAAATATTTTATTCATCCGTCTCATCAAGAAGTCAACGGTTCCGCCTCTTCTAGATCATTCAATCAAACTGTCCGAGCTGATGGATCCGAGCGGCGACGAACCGACTTCTGACCGACTGCTACTACACGACCAAGGAGTGGGGCTCCAACGAAAACAAACTGCCACGGCATGTACGCGTGAACAACGGGGTCTTCTTAGAAGGGACGTAAAGTAATGGGTTGGTCCCGCTCTTTTTGCCTCCGCTCCAGTTTGACCAATTTCAAAGTCTAATACGATGCCCCCCCCCCCCCCTTCCGACGCTAGAGTAATCGAGAAACATTGCGAAGCAATCTTTGTCCTCCGATTACGTATAGGAGCCATCAGGCACAGCACCGCTGGGCTAATCCCATGCATCGATCAGCCGACAGCCAAGAACTCCATAGACGTCATTCTGGCAGCAGGCGCAAGAATAAACTGAGGATGCCTTTGTAGGATATTAAGCAACATGGAGGCATGGGGACCGCCACCGCGCCACTAATTGAGGTTAGCGCTCTGTGATGAGCTCATAATTTCTAGCAGGGACGGAAGTTCAGCGAACCGGTTACAACACAGAAACTGTATCCGCACAACATTGACCTCCACTATGAACAATCTATTGGCGGTAACTTTACGCCAGTCCGAGGGAATTCTTGAAAGTCTTCCAGCCCGGACTTTTACTCGAAGAAGCGCACAAAATTCAATCGCCAGACCAGCGCCACAGCTTATTATCTAACAGCGCCCACAACGCCGACAACGAACGTACAACGTACCTTTTTGCTTTCCTTTCTGGCACCTTAGTATTGACACGGTGCACTCCTCATGGTAAGGTGGTTCTTCCGCTTCGGATTCGTATTGTCTTTCGTTTCAACTTAGAAAACGGCTCCGCTATAAACGAATCTAGTACGCGCAGCAATCCACACAGGGAATGATTAACACTGAAGTGATCTCTTGCCGTTTTTCGGTTTAATACACAACTCCAAAAAAATCATCACTGCCACCTACACTATATTCCAGCTTTGGCTGGCACGTGCTGCACGTGCAAACCCGCCTCACGTACCACCCACACTCGCTATTGTTTCAATTTTCCGCCGCCGGTTTTCCATTCCACGTCGACCGTTGGCTGGACACAAAATTAGCTTTCCACCACAGCCTACTCCGGAGTTTGCCCGTGGATCGGTCTTTTGTTCAAGTTCCTTGACAACGTCTTGTAAGGGCTGAGGACGAGTTTGAGGTGGCTGATCGTCGAACAATTCCAGATTTTTATTTTCTTCCACCCCGCACCTGGCCCCTCGACCGTCTGGTAAGGACAAGGAAGGATGGCGCACAACACTGGTACACTGAGGGGGCTAAACAATTTTACCACCACCAGCAGGACGACGAACAACAATCGACACGGTTTCTTTGGCGAAACTTTTCCGGATTCTATTTCATTTCAGCTACGGGGAGTTTGGAGCACACATACACCTGCACACCCTGGCGATACACCTGTACACACCGACTAAGAAGACGGTGGGGAGAGGGGGGGGGGGGGGGGGAGAAAGGAAGAAATGAAACGGTCTGCTTATCACCGGGAAAACTCGTCAAACAGCGAACACAAAGATTTCCACACAAACACACATACACCATGTTTCCTATTTTCTTTTTTTATTTCTTTTGGGGTGCACACATACACACTCGTCAGTGCACGGAGGACACAGCCTTCTTCTCTCCTGTTGCTTCACCGCATCCTGTTGCTTCACAGCGACAAGAAGAGCCAAGGATGCGGGGGGGGGGGGGGGATGTCATGGTACTCCTACCCACCGGGAATCGTCCGGCCCGGCCTGTCAACGGCACAACCACACCACACCGTCAGACACAATTGTTACGTATTCCATCCAATCGAGCGAGGAAAATTCCGATTTTCACCTGGTACCACCTATTTCCCCTATCCCGGCTCGCATCTCGCATTTCCAACAGAAGAAGAAGGGCCCCACTCACACCACCATCATCCACGTCACACGGAACACTTGGATCGCACACATTGTCTAAGGCACCAGGCCAGGGATCCACTGCCGCCACCATTGGGAGCCACGTTGTTTCAAGGCAACAGCCGGTGTAATCGTGGCGAGTTGACCACGAGCTCGGCTCTACTGCGTACTGGCCGTGGCCACTAATTCAATTAAACGCGCACTTGCTGCACTCGTCGTCGTATTTGAAACCACGAACGGGAATGGAACACGAAAGCCATACGGAACCGTGCACACGAACCGATTCGCGGCACAAATTTACACCCAAATCGCTTACCAGCAAGTAGCGGATGTGAAACACTAAAAATGGCGCATCACTATATCACTAAAAATGGCACTCGGTGCATTTCATCCTTCAGCACAACGAAATTCCACCAACGGCTAGCATCTGTGAGTATCCTAGTAAGCATTGATCACTTGAGGGCACTTCCTAGTTGGTTGAGCGCGAGAAGCAACCGCAAAACCGAACCACGTTCCTCCGGTGTCATCTCGGTTGTGGCGTGTGGCGCGACGGCATTTCGCTATGATGGAAAAATCGAGCTCGAAAACCGAATGCCCGACCACCGATCGAAACTGGCCACAACCAACATTCACAAACACACGCAGACACACCGGAAAAAGGGACGAACAGAGAGCAGTAGACGGTTTCTCGGATTACCATCGCAACGGTCCCTCCAGGACCCAGGACCCTCGCCAACAAATACGGTTCTGTGGTGCAACAAAAAAAACCTTCCTCACAACCACAAACAGTGGAGCGCGTTACACGCATACCACGGAAGCGAGCGCCACATCATGTACTAGATGCAACCAGTTGCATTCGCGACCCCCCCCAGGCAGCACGGGATGCAAGTCCAGTGCACATGCGTTCGATCGTGTGTCTCTGTCTCTCGCTCTCGCTCTCTGTTAGACACACACTCCGGGACAACGGAGCAAACTGTTGCCATTACGACATTAGCATCGTCTACTGGAAGGGTGGCCACAGATTACACTGCCGGTAGTTCCGGTGATTGGCAAAAACCGGAAAGAATATTTCTTTGCTTCGTGTTTGCGTGTGTATGTGTGCTGTTCCACAGGTAACTCGATAGCAGAACGTCGTTAAAAGGGCGCCCCACCGATGATGTAATTGGCTGGTTATCATGATCGATTTCCCCGATTTCTTCTGTTCCCTCTCTCGACCCTTGTTTTCAGGTTGTACAGATGTTTCGCTTGTACACACAAAAAAAAATGAAGCAAAGTCGAGGGTAGCTAGGCCGTTTGCCTACGAGTCCCGTTCAACCGGCACTTTTGAGGGTTCCACTCCACAAAGCAGGGTACCACTGGAGCCGGAACAGGGATAGCGAGGCCTAGGATCCTGTTTGCAGACACAGAGTCAGGGGGAGAACAAATAATTGGCTGAAGAAGTTGTAAACTTTTGTGTTCCTCTGGTGCTGGTTCAAATATTCTAAACAGAAAAAAAGGATTCTTTTTGCAGTAAACATCACGCAGAGGTAGCAAAAAACATGGGAGGCAACTTTTTTACATGCTAAAACTTGATAACATTCTCACTCATCCAAAGCACTCATCACTTAACTGGAGAAAGGGAATTTCTGTTGCAAAGAAAAAATCCTACCCCCGTGATCACTGCTCACTGACACATCACACTCCCAATTTGCATCTCACTAGCCCACCAGTAGCATCCAAATGGATGACCAACATTACAGCTACACCACTGCTGTTACATTGCTTTCTAGTGCGATAAGCATATTTTGTCGTCGACTTCGACAGCGACTTCGCGTCGACAAACATGCAAGTGAACAAATTGCATCGCAATTTCGTCCGTGTATGTGTTGGTTGCAGTAGGCTACACAATTGGAATCTAATGCATCGGCACCACTACCACATAGAGTGAGAGAGAGAGTAACGAGAACAACAAATTTTCGCTTCTACCATGCGCCTCCTTGGTTGCAGCTTTTTTGCCACCACCATGCTGGAGCAACGCATACTCCGTAATCTTATCCTCCCCCAACCTGCCACTAACAATCTTTACCACACCATTCACTGGAGAGCCAGCGCTGCGATCCCGAACTACACTCCCCCGGGGGGGGGGGGGGGGGGGTCATTAGTGCACGCTGATGACGTTCGACTACTAACCACGCGAGCGAACGAGCGAATGGATTGTTAATGTGAACACACAGGGAGGGAGTTGATTCCATCAACACAAACAAGCACAAAGCGCCGCTTATCGTACGCTATTCTAACTCGCTCTCCTCGCTAAAACACCCCCGCTTCCCCCGGCCCCCTGTAACGTTCTCACGCAAACTGCAACCGCGCGGTTGAAAAGTGCATCGTGTTGCACTTTTGCCACGCGATGTGCGTGTGCGTCATTGCGCCGCGGAACTTGTACCTCAGGTGGTGCGGGAGAGGAAGTTTGAGGGCTCCACCATTCATTCATTAGCTCGTGTCGTCGTGTTCCTCGGTGTGTGCGCTGCTCCACCGCTGCTCCGTCTCTCCTGCCACACGATCGTTCATCGAATGTCACCTAGATCGTAGTAGGCAGGCCCTTCTAGCCATTAACACTCTTTCTCTCTCATCACACACTTTGCAAATTCACATTCACTACACAGAGTAAGCAGCGCAAGCAGCGAGCAACAACAACAACAAGGTCATCCAAGACAACAAGATGGTGAAGAAGATGGGCCAACCAGGCTCCACTGGTCACCCGACACGTGTGCATCACAAACAAAGCGCGTCAACACAGTCGAGCGTCATCGTTTTGCACCGTTCAGCATGATATCTGATTCCTGGGAGCGAGACTGGAAATGACGGAACGCATGTATCATATCACCGACACTAACCGTACGCACGTGGCGAAAGCAAAACAAATCTATACACCCCTGGCGCGGCTTGAGTGTGCCAATCTTGACCAATCGCGAATCACAAGTGCATCCCATCCACTCATCGCACAACGGACCGGACACAGCACACAAAGTTTCGAATCTCGACCATTGTCACTGCATATCCTGCCATCATTCCATCAGGAACACCGTTGAATGGATAGCAACATGTTTTACAATAACTTGTTTTACTCCGGTTGTTTTTATACTTAAAAACAGAAACATTCAAACTCGCGAATAAAATAAAGACACACGTGTAGAGGAGGGCGCAACCGCACGGGCCAACGTTCGTGAATCGTTTGAATTGCGAGCGCCCGCGATGAGAGGTCCCCCCCCAAAGCACTGGCGTTCATTCGAAACCACCCGTTCACTCTCCATATACACTTCACTCGCGCAACTCTCCAAAGGCAACGGCAGGCCTTTTCCCCATTCGCCTTTACCCAACGGGGGGATCGGCATGGTGCGATGTGGAGTGATCGATGCGCCGCATCTGCACCCCGGATGATCGAGGTGTTTGTTATGGACAGATGGATGGATCGTCGTCCACGAATAGTGATGAAGTCTTGGATCTTGGATGATTATTCGAGAAGAATCACAGAGGAGAAGACGCGACCGTCCACCAAACCCCTTTCTGGTTCGTTCTTCGTAGCGATGGTCGTCGAAGATTGCATATCGACCTACGCCACCACCAGATTACCTATGCAGCAGCATTCAGCGAGGCAAAGGCTAGGCCCAGGTACTGTTGCGTTCCGGATTGAGTAATCAATCGCACTAGCGTGCATAATTTGGCATTTGAGGACATTCGAAAAATGTGCTAATAGAAGAATCGAAGGTCGCCAACGATCTCTATCGATCGGTCTGTCACTGGCATACTGGCCATACGGGTCCTCGTGGAGTATCCCAACGTTTATGAATATCCAATTGCGCACCACGTACATATCGATTGCAATTCTATGCTATGCTATTAAAATCATCACCCCGCAAAGTCGGACACATGCTAAGGGAAAAGAAACGCCCACGAGGCTCCGATGTACTCGGATTTGCATACGATCCACCCAAAAAAGCGTCTTCATTTATTATTCAAGCGACAGTTTGAATGTTTATCGGGATGGTCGAAAGGTAATAATAAAGCTCACCTCACGAGCCTTAGGAAGAAAGAAACAAAACAAGAAAAGGCTTCCAGTATCTATCACTATAGAGTGTGGATCGAAATCGAGAGCAAATGGCGCCAGACCTGTGGGAGATGATCACCGCCTTGGGTCGTCCCAACGTGGAACAAAAACGGTGTGGAGCAGTCGAAGAATGAACATCCTACCACGAGCCACACGCAACGTCACGTTCACATTCCAGTTCACGTCGTCGTTTGCCCTGCGGAGCAATGCTGCTACTACTGCTTATCAGCTTCAGGCCTCCCAGAGAAGCCTTCCCCCTCCGGAGGTGGCTCGTGCGAGTTTGTTTTGTTTGTCTGGGCAATGAAGGGAGCCAACAGCGCAGCTCTCAGGGCACAGAACAGAGCGGCTCGGTGCATCGTTCTCGTGTTGCACTCATGCGGCGATTAGATTGCATAACTGCGCACCAGCACCATCAAAGGCAGTGCAGTGCAACGCGGTGACAGAATCGACGCTGAGCACACGGTGGTGCACTTCTACGAACCGGTATCATCCGGTTAGTCCCAATACCAAATAAGATGCAACTCATCTCGCTAATATGTCGCGCTGTCGTGATAGCACCGGTTTCCGAATATTAATTCACATTATTAACGATCTGCGGTTCGTCCAAAGAGCGATTAATCATATTGCGCTCGAAAATCATTTATTTTCAAGCATTATTTGTTACGCGACATACCCGCGGTTACCGATTGAAGGTCACGTGTTATGGAGTATCGAAGCCGAGCCCAGATAGAAGGTGCCCTCTACTATACGTGCTTCCTCGGCTGATCCGCCAGAGCCAGAACGTTCTGATAAACGATAAACGGCTGCTACACGTCTAATGCGTATACCTTTTCATTCGATGATGAACTTTGAACCAGCAGCAGCAGCAGTATTTCTTGCACCTGTTGGTGGTGTTACCTGTTCGGACTGTCGGAGGATTCAAATCCGCAAACGAAGCTCTGCAGCACACCCTCTGGTAGTGTTGTATTCGTATTATCACTTTATTTTGTTTCTTATTCGCAGTAATGTTTCAGTGTTTCTGTGGTTTGCAGTGCAGCGCTACTGCTCTTCCGGAACTTCCGTCCTTTTCCTTACATTGAGTGCCTTCTCGTCTCCGTTTCTTGCCTGGAGTCTGTGTTTTTTTCGTTCATCTTCTTCTTAAACAATTCTCTTCCTTTCCCGCGCCACGAACTTTACACATTATTCGTTCCGCTTCAAATCTCCGGGAATAATGCAAATGCCAAGCTGCGGCAACCACAATCGGTACTTAATTTATTGGATTGGTTTTGTTCTCGTTTTTTTTGCTCCATTTTACTGATTCATTGGGATTTCATTTTCAATCTTTGTGATGGTAAATTTGAGTGTTACATGAACTTGCACATGTGGGAAGGTACACTTACAATCGCGGTCTGCTTTCTCCCCCCTCTCTCTCTCTCTCTATTTGTGTATCGACGAATAAGAAAAGACACATCGAAGTTTTCTCAAATCTGGCACTGCTCCTCTTCTTCACCTTAACACATGATGATTTTGCGAATAAAAATGCACAATTTCCTTCCGTTCACCTGCGTTCTGCATTTTTTTTTTGTTTTCACCAAAGTATCATTGTTAATATTGTGTCCATTTGTTTTTATCTCTGCCTTTTTTTCTCATTCTGCCAGTTTTACTTGCTACGCAGTTTATTTGATTTAACTTTTGTATGGTACGGTTGTGTGTTTACGGTACTTGGTGAGACTTGGCGATTTGGCCGGCCACTTTTGTAGGGTGGCTTCTTTTTGTTAAGGATAAAAAGGTTTTTGTTACCGACGCGCCCCACCTTCCTATATGGCGTAGTGGAACTCCCATTACAGACCATACACACCTGTTAAACGGTTTTAAGACGTTATGCGACACGCGTATGATTTTCTGGATTTACGGATAGTATGTATAATATATACGTTTAAAAGGATTGATTTGCTTCATTCATTTAGAGATGCATTATCATACACTTAAACATGGAAATATGCAAACTTGAGATGAAGAAACATGGCCTGCACAAAGAGCGAAATCAGGATGAGCAGCACTAACCGGATAACCATTACTTTATCACCACCATTTCTAAACAAGGGTTCGATTGCGTTTTTTATGATTTTGTTTCGTTCTCTTTGTTACAAAATCAATTGATCATAGTAAAAGGTAGCAAGTTGTCTCACAAAAGTCCCTCTGGATTTATCGCTGCAGGTTGGCGGCTAGTACAGGAATTGCATTAAAAGGAGTTCAAAACACCTGGCCACCAGACCATGTCGCGTCATGACTTCGGAAGTGGAAAAACTAACTAAATGCTTTCGTCATTCATATAAAAAGGAAGCTAATGGAACTAAAAAATATCGTTTCGTTTAAAAATGAGACTAAAACTATGAAAAAAAAAACTATGTCTTTCTGCCGGCTTTATCGCTCTCCCGTACCGGCCTGGTCGCATTGCCCGCGCTCGAACATTGTTGACCAGCAAAAGCAAATTCGAATAAAATAAGTTTACGATTTCGAAGATAAACTAATAACGAGATTCTACTAGTAGCTCATAGGCTGCCCTACTGCACAATCCTCCGATGTTCCTCCCCACACACAGTAATGACTACCACAAGCGGAACGAGAAACAGCACAGATTTCCATCCGCACACATCCAGTTTTTGGTTTGGACTCGTACACAAATTTTAGCGGGGATTCATAAACGCTGAGCTAGTGGTTTCAGTAAAATTAATCAGCCTTGTTACGTCCATAAATCGAGTCCCTTTCCGTGCTCTATTCCACGCGCTATAATCTGAACAACAATTCGATTTCTGTGAACGATGGGTACGAAATAAAAAGCACAGATACGATGTAAATGTTACAAGCGATACATTTTAGAGTAACCTACTCGGAAAAACCCTGGCAGAACCGGTGCCATTGGTCGGGGGAGAGAGAATTGTGTATAATTGCCTAGCGCAGTACGAGCTACACTGAAGCGTAGGACAGAATGCGACACGTGGTACCACCACAATCAATTCTACTGATAAACTGAGCATCTTCAGGTTCCTTCAGGAGCCTTCGGAACCTTCAAACCGTTAGCTTGGTTCCATTGATTAAAGTGTATGTAATCTTATGCCTTCGCTATCGTCGTAGCACTTGCTTGCTTACTCTGTCCCCACCTGCCGATAATCGCTTCAATCTCTTCTGGAATGGCTTTTCGGTGCACTGTTTGATTTTGTATTAACGCGGCAGTTCAAAATTATTTCACATTCGAGAACTGAACATTCGCTAACATAAGGCTGGAATTCTAAAAATAAGAAGATTTTGTAGTACGACG
>NC_064878.1:39269063-39276563 GCF_943734665.1 Anopheles aquasalis | reverse complement strand
TAAAAAAAACAATGGAGATATATCGTGCATACAGTGAGTGAAGTAACACACTTCACCTGCGATGTTTTTTCAATTGTTTTTAAACAACGTATCAAGTTACAACAATGTAGTATTTTTTGTTATGCCATTCAGCTCGTTTGCTCCATTCCAGGATCTCCATAAAAAAAATCACATTTTTTAGCTACGACTACATTCTTCGTGGTGGTCGTGATTCTGGTAATGCTATTTTATGTAACGGCACACGAACTCATGAACAGGTTCAGTTAATACCAACGGGTATCCGTTCTCCTTGTAAGCAAACCAAGTGCAACGGGGTGGTTTTTTTCACGGCCATCCGTGCCGGTGACTCACAATCAGGTTCTACTAGACCATATCATTGCACACAAGTGCTAGTGGGCCCCCCAAAAAAAAACGGAAAGAGAAGTTAACACAACCAACCAACCAACCGACCGACCGACCGACCGCATCGGTACCAAATATAGCGAAACAGTTCAGCGCAGCTCCGAGGAACGGAACCCCTGAAGCACACCGTGCTCGGTAACAAATATTCCTTCCTTCATTCACCTCCAACAAACTCAACTCATCAACGGGCCGCTCTATGGCGTTCTTTGTGGTTTTCTAGTTCGTTTTGCTTTTCTTGATGATTTATCTGTTGGTCACGCTTTTTTTATGACCACACTCCGCCGCTCTGCCCATCGACAGAGGGATCACTTTGAAATACCGGTTTTTCCATCCGCTGTGTTCCAGTCCACCAGTGTGGTTCCGGCCGGGCGACTCTCGCCCAACGGTCATCTCACCATCATCATCTTCGATCATGATCATCTACACCAAACCATCAGCTGTTACCGTCGTCGTGGCAGCACCGTTGGCGCGGTCCCGAGTGAATCACAAATCGTGCAGCACACCAAAGGCGCCCTCCTCCCCGGATGCTCGTGAGTCAAGAATGACCTCGTTTCTGGTCAACTGGCGGCTGCTGCAGGCGACGACGGAAACCTGTTGCAGCCACTAATTCGTCTGCACCGAAAACTAGCTAAAGCAAGAAGCTAATAATAATTAGCATTCACGGTGCGCTCATGGTACACGGATGCACCACGAGAAGGTAAGTGAACCAACGAGAACGAGATCTTCTCGCAGGATGCACCAACGGAAGACACGTTCCTGTGTTGCAGCGTAGTTCCCCCGTTTTTTCCGTGCTACTACCATGACTCATGATGCCACTTGGAAAGCAAAACTTTCCGAATCCTCGGGGCATCCGAGACCGAATACTGCTTCTGGTACTGAGCACCGACAAGAAGAGGTCGTCCTCTTTTGTGCTTCTAGATGGTGCTGGCGCGCATACCGAGAATAATGCGCTCTAAAATTATTCTTTTAGCACCTCGAGCGTTCTGTGGCATCGTGGAACGTGGAGAGCGTGCACTAGATGTTACAAGCCATCGTGTGCGTTACACGCTACGTGTCGAGAACGTGCCGGGGATCGACTTGGATCCAATGTACCACAGCGATATATGTCGTAAATGTGTTTATTAAATAAATGGATATGACCTTTGTTTTGCCCGCACTTACCCAACGATACCGTGAGTGCGGCTGCTCCATCGTCATCTCAGATTCCGCGCCGTCCAATAATGCACAACGCTTACCAACCAAATTGGAACAAAACGACCGCTGCACAGCATTCACCAACGTCTTAAGACCTCCCCCGCCTTGCCAACATAATGCATTCCTGGCGGTTTTGTTTCCCTGTTCGTGGTCACCGCCATCACTCAACATCTTGAAATCGCCATCGCGTCTGTTGCTTCAGGCACCCTTGGCGTTGGAGTTTAACGGTTCGTACAGCGGTTGCTGTTGCGATTGCGAGTGTGCTGAAGCAGCAGTAGCGCTGCGTTGCGGCCACCACCACATCATACATTATGCTTTTGCATTCGGCCTTTTTAAAAACCAAACATAAACACCCAAAGACAGTGTTCCCACAGCGAGACCTAAACGAGACCCTCCGCCTATCCGCGGCCAAAGAGACCGCACCGTTCAAAGTGCGTGCGTGCGTGCGCGCGCGAGTTGTTGCGAGTGTTGTTTCATCATCATCATCATCATCAACATCATGCCTCCGCGCTCTGCTCTGCTCTCTCTCTCTCTCTTTTGCGGCAAGTAACGGCACGTAGCCGTAGAACCAGAAATAAAACAGGAAACCCAAAACAGGAGCCCATCCATTCCACATGACAGCTGCTGCAACACGTCCCCCCAAACGGTGAGCGGTAGGAAGAAAAAACCCGTTCTAGAGCGATCGCGCGCGATCACTTCGCGGCATTGACATAGCGGCGGCGTTGCAATTAACAAGAGCACCAGCAGCAGCGGCAGCAGCAGCAGCATTCGAAAGCATTTGTTTCCAATTCAAACAAAGAGATTCATCTGCGTCGTTCGGTGACCAGCATCGGAAGCATATCGGGCTAACTACTGTCGCCGCGTGATTCATCTGGCTTCGAAGCAACGAAACCGAACTTTGCCCACATTTGGGTCTCAGAGCACCAGCAGCCACTCACTCAAATGTCAGTCTATCGTTCTTATCATCACTCGATGGTTTCGTCAGAATTTTCCACCACAATTCCTCGTTTGATATCGAGTGTGATGTGATTACGGGGTACGGGTTCCCTCTCTCTTGTGATGAGTAAGTTTCATCAGACGGTTACTAAACAATGCAACCAGTGCAGTGCGATCATGTTGATCATGCCACGTCGAGATGCTATCACGTGGTTTGCTATCAATGGCATTAACAATATTTGCGCATTTTATTGCACATGTCAAATGGAGTGCAAATACCGAAGAGACTAACTTCAATCTCAACCACTACACTCTGATTGCTTATCATAATGCATTGGTGACACATTTTTGAGGGTCTATTCGGAACATCAAACAGAACCATTTGGAATGTGACGCAAGATTGTTCCTTGCAATAATAGTAATTGATCAATAATTGACCAATAATAACAGGATTGACCTATAATAGCGCTTAAATATGAGAAACGATGGAATACGAAAAAGGAGTTGAAGTAGAAACTATTCTTCCATCATTTCAACTAATGCCATGTGGTTTGAAGCAAACCACTAGCTGGCAATCGTCGCAGTCAAGCTTACACCGTCACCAAGCGGTAGCTTGACCAGGGCGGCATCGAAAAATCCTTTCACCCCCTGCTGGTAGCACAACAAGCGCACCTATTATTGCCAGTGCTGTGATTGCTGCTCACGTGGTCGCCTCGCAAGGAATGTCCGACAAATGGGTTTATAAGTTGCGAGACCAGAAAAAGGTCCATTTGTCGCTCTCCCGAGTTTGTACCTTTGAAACTTCCTAGCAAAGGGTTCTCAGTTCCTGTTTACCAACAAAAACCAGGGCGAAGGTAAAAGAACAAAAAAAAAATGGAAGTTGAAAGAGTTTTTCCCTACAACAAGTTCTTCCAGGAGCGTTGTTTGACGCACCGCAACAAATCGGAAACTAGGGAAACCTTAACACGCTGGCCCGGGAAGCAGGAAGCGAGGTTGTCGGTTGTCGTCACGAGAGAAATATAGGTTACCGGTCGCCCAATAGATACAACGGCCAGCGAGTCTGAACGCAGAAAACGCAGTTCCTTTTTCGTGTCAATTCTTCGGCAACGATGTTTATGGTTGCCCCGGTTGTCGGTTGGCGGTTGTTCGTTAGCAGCACACTCAGTACGAACAGGATGGCCTTGGTGTGCTGCCTGCAAAGCTACCGGCGGAAAGGGAAATTAAATCAATAATTTTATTACCTTTCACCACCAACCCAAGCCAAGCCAAGCCAAAACACACGCCGGACGTGGACTGACTCGGTCATTTGCTTTGCAACCCGTACACACCCTGAACCCGGGGGTCGCCTCTTGCCCTGGTACGATGAGTGACGTACGATCGGTCGGGAAGGTCTTGAGAGTGCGTTGAGTGCTCTCATCCACTTGACAGTATTACTTCGATATTTTTATGTTTGTCGTTTCATTTCCGCTTCGATTTGTTTTATTACTCATGTTGAATCTTCCTCGGAACCGGGCTTCGGGCCATGAAGCGAAGAATCTGTTGCGACTGATAAGAACTACTAGGACTGATAACTGCTCTTGTGGGAGACAAGAGAGATCCCCGCACATGTGTGATCGCCAATCGCGGTTTTAATCGCAAAAAAGAACGTAAAAGAACGTGCACAGTCTATTAGAAGTTTATTGGCAGAAGAAACCCGCGCAAATCAAATCGATAACTGCACTTAAGGAGCTTGCATCTTTTTCAAGTCGTAAGCAAACACAATTCCGTGACCATTATGGAACTTGATCGTTATTACTGAACATCAAATCAATTGGCTCATCAAATAGTGTGTTACGAAATTGCAAAAAAATATGTGTTAGATTTACTTCTGGCAAACAATTATGTTTCATCGCTTTGGTTCAACGAAATAATAAGAACCGAGAGCTTTAATTTAGCTTTACCAAATGAATGATATTTGACCTGTTTTAATCATAGACCTGTACTTGTATGTTTGCTTTTAGTTACTCTTATTTCTAATCATTGCTCTCTTTTTATTTTTTTATTCTCAATTGACATTTTACCATTTAATCCTAAGTTCTCAATAAGATTTCAATCCGGCTATTGAACAGGTCAGTCTTGGATGATAATCTTTCGACCATCAATCGTTACGTTTTATTACTTTAGAGTGCAATATAGCTGGCATCATAGCCATTAATTGATTTAAGACAGACACAGACCAATAGAGAATATTATAGTCTACAATATCTAAGTCCATCTATAAAGGATCTCCATGAAATCGTTTTATTATTGCCCAACCGATGAACAATGTTAAAATGGACTGACACTATAAACCTGCAATATACCTTCAGCTTCGCCAGGATTCTGAGTAAATCAGCTTTCTTCTTCATCCATATTATTTTCACTCATTAGTTAAAGTAATTTTAAAAAACAGGGTGCTCCGTAAAAGGCAAAGATTTTCATTTTAAAGCTACTAATCCAAAGGATCACGAGTTTTATGCCACACTTCCAACTCCAAGAGAGAGTGCTCGACGCAGTATCATTCACAATTAATAGTTGATACCGCAGGCTACCGGACCCAGGCCCTTTAATATTCATTTCATTTAGTAGTCGAAGATCCCAAAAGGGTTCCACAATAAATTGACGACCAACAACCGAAGGTTAATCATAATTTCATCGACCAAACTACCCTTCGAGACCGTTTGCGTTTTGGACCAAAGCTTATTTTCTAGAAAAAGCCACAGTGCCATCACCCCAGTCTCCATCCATTGCTGTTAACCTCGGGCCCGAGAAGGCGGAAAATTTGTTGGTTCGATTTATGTTGCCTCTGGTGAACATTGACATCCGACCGTCCCTTCACTGCTCCTGCTGCTGCTGCGTCACAGTGGCCGCGCGGTCATCTCTCTTATGCCTTACCACAGTGAAAGTCACTAACTTATTCTCCCAACGCGGTCCGGTGGTCGCAGTAATGGTGATTTGGATTGGGGTCCTACTCTAGAGGCCCTTTCCTCGACGGTGAACCGGAGACGGTCACTAACACTGTCTACTGGAAGATTTTACAGCACTAGTGAACCGTGTGATGTTGGCGTCCATGAGAAAGTGCCAACTCGGGCTAGCAAGGCAACAAACAAAAATCAAGCGACCGCATCACACCACACCACACCACGACCACCGACGACAACGATGGTGATGGCGCGCGCGCACCCGTCGAACACTCTCCTCCTGCTCCCGCGCTTAAGTGGGTCAAAACTCCCCAAGGCGGACGACGTCGTCGAAGTAACTTTCCCAAAACTCGACATCGACTCGCGCCGGTTCTGTGCACCATACCATTCCAGCTCAAAAATGGTGTTTCACCTACACAGTGAGAACCCCGAGGACCGAATCGGTCAACAGATATCAAGAGTGTCGTCGCAGAATCCAGAACAAAACGATGCCATTGGTGACACATAGTTTAAACGCTGGAGAGAAGCTTGTGTGAGAATGAATATGGGAGGCACAATAACATTAAAATTTATCTCTGAGCCAAGGGTGAAGGCTTCCCACCAGTCGCCAAACAGAGGTGCAGAGAGAATACGATGCTGCTATCGGCGTGTCCTTGAGCTTCAAAGCTGACCGAACTGCAATGATTACGATTTCGCAACATTTGGCAACAAAGTTTTACGAGTCCCTTCCCTTTTTGCAGATACGCATTTTGTCCTCTGAGTTTGTGACGCACGCAACAGAACTATTCAGGGTGTGCATGCTTTCGAGATACTTTAATATTAATCGAGGATCTATAGCGTGCATAAAACGCTGCTCTAAAGGTCTCCTGATGAAACTGTGTGTGCGCGGTTGATCCCTTTTCTCCATATTACTTTCTACTAGGGCTAGCTATCGTCATCAGCAGCAAAACGAAACACTGACCGGATATTAGACTTTCATCGACGTCTAATATTAAAACGTTATGAATAACATCGTCTCTTCCGTGCCGCTGGAGCGCAAATCCAATTAATAGAAAAATCGAAGCGACTCCAGTAGGTACACTACATCATCACACCGCTGTGTGTCGGATCGTATCAATATTCAATAATAAACACTCGTGCGTTTCATATGCCCGTTTCCACCTGTTTCACTCCGTTTTCCACACCGAAAAGGCCATATTGCGCTCCCCAGAACATGGAATCTATTTCCTGACCATTTATTCCGAGCAAAGGACACTCTGCTGCGTAACAATAGCTCATCGCATCCTCCCTCTTCCCGTGGTGTCCTGGTTGGCATATGATGTGTGATAGGAATCGGAGAAGACTTACGAATAGAAGAGTACAGTAGCAAACGATAGCTAGCGATAGCCGCGCGCACACTCTGTGAGTCAACGGACTGCGACTACCGAACGTGGAACAGAGTGGAAAAAACAGGACAGAAATCGCGTCCACCATCCGTCCGCTCGTCGTTCATCAATCATTCATAGGACAGAAGGCATCTTCCTTCTCACAGAGTGGCGCTTACAGATGACGGTGATGATGGGTTCACCACCACTGGCTGATGAAGGAACACACTTTCACCTCGACCATCGATCGGTCGGTCGCGGTGTTTGTTGACTCCCGACAGCCTCGGCCAGCCATCGGTCTAACAGCGAACGAATGACGGCCGTCGTGATGGCAGTAAAATCGTGACTTTTCCATCCATCGTGACACATCGACACGTTCAGTCACTTGCTGCCGCCGTTCTCACCGTTTTTTTTATTACATAAATCTCTTCGCAAACATCTGCAGAGAAGAGTTAAAAATTACCCCGTCAGCATCAGCAAAGCAGCATTGCGCGCGCTACAGCGAAAAGGGTCCTAAAGGGGTTAAAGATTCATGACCAAGTTAATTGGAAAAAGAATCTGAATAACGCCCTCCATTACGGGGACCCCATTTACTACGCTCCACTTCACCGAACAAAGCTATCTTGAGGTTAGCTATCATGGCCAGGAACCTCATTTCTTATAAT
>NC_064878.1:39244063-39264063 GCF_943734665.1 Anopheles aquasalis | reverse complement strand
TGATGAGAACGAAAAAGAGCTTAAACCAAAATAACCGAATGGTGTACGGCCAAGGATCATTACAAATTATGTTGAACGTTGGCACACAGACCCTGCCTGCCGCAGTATAAAAAGGTACAACAACACTTCCTGTCGCAACCATTAGAACGGTGGAAGGATCATTGTACCCGGTGGTGCGGCACCAGCGCTAGAGCCATTAGCACCACTGGCAGAACTGGTCACGGGCCATGGAGGGAATTTCCAGTCGAAGGAAAGGTATCGGTATTACTTATTGGTCAATTAGCTAAAGAAAACAAACGCACCGCCGAAAGCGGTTCTTCTTTTCTTATTTAGAGGGTTCTAATTCATCTTTCCAGACCCGAAAATGGTTCGGAAATGAATTTATGCAAAGCTGACATTCGACCTTTTGCTGTGGCATTTACAACAGGAGTGCTGGGGCAACATCATGGCCAGGTATGGGCAAATTCAACGCCATACAGAGTGCGCTTCCAGGGGAACTGAAGGAACAAGCCGCGTCCATGAAACTAACGTCTCATTTCATCACCCAAAAAATGTGTCAAAATCTCTACGAAAGTATGATCAAATTTGACGTGATCAAATGGGGAGGTGTAGCGGAATGAAGCGGAGAGCTTACAGTATCTGAAATTATGTTGGACGTTGCTTTGCTGCGCTCATCTCTTAAGACGGGCACTTGAACCGAAACATGCTTCAAGTATGTGCCTGTCCCTAATGAGCTGCTGCTCGCACTTTTCAATGCCCGATACCGAACCGTTAAGATGCCTCTCGCTCCCTCAGCAGATACCGGGCTACTCCAAGGTACTTTCAATTTTTCGCTGAAAGTGTTGACGAGTGCGGCAGCTCTAGTAATGAAACGGAACGTGCCGTCGACAGATTGGACAAGAGGAGCAGCAGTACACGGCAGCAATTCGATTTTTTGTTTCATTTCCTTCCAATGCCAGCTCATCATAATGCTCAGCCACAAGAAAGAAGGTCAAAACCGACACCGCGAGCGAACACGCTACGATTTTTGAGACGCGTTCGATTATGGTGGAAAGCAATTGAAGGAATTGAATGACGGACACTTGGTCCGATCTGGCTATGACAGAAGGATGCACTAGCCACAGCTGCAACGTGACTCTTCCACACAGGCAGCACAAGAAAGGAAAACTTGTCCTCTTTTACTTCTGCAACTGCCGACCAAGAACATTGCACAACTTGTACGGTTGTTTATTGAGGTCGAGCTGTTTAGTGTTTCAAGAAGATTCAAATGTCCAGCTTCCTCTCTAATTGAGACTCGACCACTTGGTTAAACATTCAATTCCTCTTTCCTCCAATTTCGTGTGCGTTACATCAGTAGCCTTCACCGCCAGCGCGCTTCTCTTCCCCTCTTTTGTTGGCCATCGATCCATCGAGATCCACGCCGCACGGAGAAGTGGCTGCTGCCTCCCGGGGGTATGCATTTATCTATTATCTCCGAATTTGCTTATGCTTCCTTTCCGTGATGGTTAATTGAGGCTTTGCCTTCAATTGCTACACCCAGTCGGCGAGGTCCGAAAATTACGATCAGCCGTAAGAGTAATTTGCGCTACCGTAGATCATATCTGTGTTACTTCATCTCCTTCCTTCCACTTCGTCAATCCCGCATATCCGGAGATGCATTTCGCATGACGATCACCACATGGCATTGACCGGTTGACTGGCTGGCTGGCTAGCTAGCTAGCTGGCTGGTGCGTTTTCTCGCATCTCGCACCCACAAACCCCCCCCCCCCCCCCCCCCCCCCCCCCCCCAGAGACTCTGTGGCGCAACGGTGCGCGCTGTGGGAGTTGCTAATGATTTCATTTCAGCCTTCATCCATCTACCAACCCCGACAACACACGCCTTTATCGAGCGTTGAGCGTTGATCACAACTTTGAGCGAAGAGCTAAAGACCTAGCAGCGCACGCCACCAGCGCAAGAGCTACGCCCTCCCGCGCCTTCGGAGCAACCGGAAACGAGCTGAATTCTTAATTAATACCTAAATGCCCAGTGTTTGACGTAGATGAAGGAGTTTTCATAGCGACACACACTTGCACTTTCGACACCAAATGGCCACGGTGGGAATACTAGGCGCACTCGACGATTCATTCATGATTTCTCATGATCCAGCGAGCAGCAGCAGCAAAGTTTTTCAACCGGCAAAAGAGATGTTGTTGTTGGTCTCAAAAAACAGCCGGGACTGTATAATCAACGGAAAAGCATATGCAGCACGAGATTTGCATAATAGAGCGAGCGAGGGAGCGAGTTGTTGCCGACCAATTAGCCGCTGTGCGAAGGTGAATGGCATGGGAGTCGGAGTATTGAGTGCGAGAGGAAGAAGGTGTGATTGCAGGAGTTCTGTGCCGATCGATGTTAAAAACACAATCACTTCTATGCGTTTGCTACTGCTCCAGCTTCCACAGATTTAAATGGACAGCAGAAGCAGAGGTTTATTCTTTAAATTTATTCTACTTATCCCTTCTCCAGACAACAACAATTAAATCTTGGAATCTGACGGTAATTTTTATTTTGTAGCGTTCTCTCTATAACCTTGCGTCCACACTATAAGAATCTAGGGAAAAATGTATGTAATTCTAGAAAATTGTCTAACAATTGAGCTGTCTAGCGGCTTTTTTCTAGCGGTTCCAATCGGTTTCAGACCGGTTCTGTCAAACTGGCCTATTGTTCTAGGCCTTGATTCTTATAGTGTAGACGATAATAAGAAGAATCGAACAATCTGGTTATAATCTGGTGGCCATTTCTATTTTCTACCGACCAAATTATAAAAATCTACCCCTAGAAACCGATTTTTGATCATACTGGATTGAAACCGATTGAAGAACCGCTAGCAAATGTGACAGCTCAATCGCTAGAAAAAAAAATGAGGTCTCCGAAACATTTTCTGCGCAGGATTCTTATAATCTGACCGCAGGGTTACGCAAAGCTTCTACAGCTGCAGTTAGAGTCTATAGAATGGCCACTTCCAAACCAAACTACCGTCAAACCTTCCACGCAGCCTAGCCTGCAACAAGAATCTTGTTTTATCGTCTCGCTTTTCTTATTTCGTCGTAAATCTCACGGTCAGTGATCGTGGAAGAAACCAGTTACGGCACCTTGTGCGCGCGCCCTTGTCTCTCTCTCTCTCTCTCTCTCTCTCTCTGTCTCTCCCGCGGAGCAGACGCCGAGCGCAGAGAATTTAATTAAAAAACACACAACCACACCTCCAACAGGGCATGGACTGGCGGGCTCCATATTCTCCAGGGGTTGACTGTATCAATTGGAAGCTCTTCCCTCCAGTCACGTCGCTGCCACTGAAGTAGTAAACCTGACTCGGGGTGGAGTATAATCCCCCACCCCCGGGGCTTGTGTTAAGAACAAGCGAACAGTGAACAAAACTTATTTGGCCAGCTGCTGCTGCTGCTGCTGAACGACCATCATAGCCGCATAGTTTATGAGTTCAAACTTCGGCTTCGAGTTGGCTCAATGTCTCGACATTATGAGCGACGGGTCTGTAGGTCCGGGGACCTTCAAAGCGCAGAGCACAACCTCCAGCGCTGCTGCGGCGAACAGCAATACGCAGCAAAGCGCGTAGTGCAGCCGATTGTGGCCAGCAATTGATAGGCCAGCTGCAGTGTGTTACTACTATATTGCGGCCACCGTCTTGGCTACTCACCAATTCGATCGAAGAAGGTTAGAACAGTTGATCCCGATATGTGCTGCCAGCCAGGCCTGCCAGAGTGTGTACTCGAGACAAACAACAAACCGATGGCGCCATTTGCGATTGATTTTGACTCCCTTCCTGTTTTGGATGCTCCCAAGAAGCTTCAGATCCTGTGAAATCCAGAGCAGACTCCCTGATAAAAAATGCAGTTCTCGTGGAATGAAGGACTTCTTTGAAAGATGAATAAGTATTCTCTGTCGATTTGTTACTCGCGTGGTGCTACGGCAATCTGTTTGTTGTTATCGGTGATAACGGAAAACACATGCTGTTCCGCATGAAGATTTCGCAACGTCTTGTTCGTGAATCTGTGCGACACCTGTGTACGACATGTGTTTTTCGGGGTTTTGTTTTTTGTTTCTTTTTTATCACCGACTGTTACTGTAGCAATTGATTTTGATTTTATCACAATATCGTCACCAAGCGTAGAGGTTTGCGATCTGTTACCAAATAGAACGGATTCTTGTAATTTATGAACAATATTGCGTAGAATTTTAAAAAGGAAAACGCGTGCATTTTTGCCTGTTCTTTGTTCAAACAATTTATTTACCAAAGTGAGCTCTTTTCGAGTGCTGGAATCATTCAGCTTTAGGCCACTTCACTACATTTTATCTCCATAGCACAGCATAGTGGCAACATTGTAGACCAACAACAAGTATCCAGTAATGATGATACTGTGTGTACTGTGAAGAGTAGTCTTCCACCGGAGTTGGAAACCTCATTGTACACACCAACAGCCACTAGAATAGATGAACTCCAAACATGCACAGGCCGGCATTCATATGCTGGTACCAGTACCAGTATATTCTTCTCGCAAAACCTCCGTTGGCAGTATAAATCCTCAGCCTTTTACAACATTACCACGACGACCCCTCGCTGGGTCAGGTCCATCACCGCTTTCTACTTCTTTCCCCCCACTCTGGATGCAAGCTCTTTTGTTAGACCGAACGAGTCGAATTGCAGCTGATGCTACGGCACCGTTAGTCATTGCATTGAGCTCAACATATTAATACCACTCCATGCACCCCCAAGGGGGTTGATGGTGTTGGTGGTTGCAATTGAGAATCTCCCGGCATTCCCCGAGTCCGATCTGTCTCTATGCTGTGTACTGTAAACAGTCGCGCTCGTCAGTTGCAAATGTATAAAACCTCGTCGCGGGGCCGTGGAATGTCTCTTGTGCGCCCTTTTGTGTTAGGAGATTAATGTACATCTCCGTGCAGCGACTGGGGTTCGTTAAAGGGTAGTGTTTGGGCGAAGATTCGCGCTTTGAGCAGTACGATGTAAATATAAATGGAAAGAAATCCATAAATCTAACAAACAGACGATGTTTTAAATACAATATTTTAGAAGATGGCTGATGATCTCATGTTTATGCTTTAGAATCAATGACCAAAGTATAAAAAACTTAATTGCAGCAAGTTGCCATATATTCGCTGACACTTTTCATATTGAAAATTCATCCGCAATAACGAATAAACATGAAACACGACATAAAAACATTTAAACATTTTACAACACACAATATTTTTAACATAATATAATTGTTAGGAAGACGGCATTTATTATTTGCTTTGTAGCATTTGATGAGCTGCAGAAGTCCTTTTCTGATAATAAATGAAATCTCCAAGAGCAGGTGCATTTTAATGAATTTTGAAACAACGCTGGGCAACGACATCATTTCTAAAATATCATTTTTTTTCTATCTTCTGACCAGTATCTTCTAAGGAACTAATTTGACAGCAACACCTACTAAACAGTATGTGTTTTTAGGGGTAAAAAAACGATACTGACAACAATGAAAATGACATGAAATGCCGAATATATCAGCATAGAAACTCAGCATAGAAAGCAGCTTGAATTTTAGAACACAAGCACCATGTGATGCCACGGTAATCTATCACTGTTCTGCGTCTATTGTTTCTTTATTGAACTGTTATTTATGTTTAGAAACAAATATTAAGTAACTTGTGAAAATTGGCTATTGATAATGTTCTATTACGTAGGTGTAAAAGATATTAATATTTCAACCGATTAATAATTGATTGATACAATTACTAACTAAAGAGAAGTGATCTAAACTATCTCTCACTCTACCCTTTTAAGTAATTCAACAAGAATCCCATAAATTGCATCGCATTCAAAAGCACATTTATGTTTTTAATACCTCAATTCCCCCTTAAAACAAAAGAACCAGACGTGAATACCAAAAGAACATACAAATGAACTATTTCACCCCAAACCTGTGACGTACAGGAACGAAGCACGAAGTCCTATAACAGGTAAATGACCGGTAGCAATCACCATCATCACCAGCGCTCCCTCCCCCCTTCCGTAAGGCCATTTGAATTGGCGTCTGCCCTACTTAACCCATCGCTTTTTCGATCCTACATGTCTGTCTGTGCACTTGCAGCAGCAGCAGCACCAACAGCAGTAACTAAACAACGAGCTCTGAAACCAAAGTCCATGTTCACAACCCCTCCGTTAGTTGACGAATGGACGGACGTAATGGGGCTTCTGTTTCTGTTCGGGGGTGCGGGCCGGATAGAAAAAAGATTAGATACATAAACCAAAAACACTCACATCCACAACACACTGCTGCCCGTGCTGGGCAACCTCCCTTAGTAGCACAGGTGACAGGCATTTGACCGAGAATGCATTCATGCCACATTCGCGTTTCGCGAGCTGCAACAACATGCCAATTGCTTGCAGCACGCGATATATTCCTCCACCTCTTCCGCAAACACTTTCGGGAAACCGGCAACCGGCCAGGCCACAAAAAGAACCGGAGCAAAACAGACAGGTAAACAACATTATGCTGCTGCTGCTGCTGCTGCTGCTCCGATGCTGATAAAAGAACGAAAAACTGTGTCACGAAAAATGCGAAAGGGTGCAGTGGTGGTGGTGGCATATGAAGCGCCATAAAAGAAAGATAAGAGCATAGGGGACAGCACCGAGTAGCACCATCGGCAGCAGCATGTTGAGGCGTAGCACAAGAAGAACGAGATAAAAACAAGTCCAAGCGTGCAGTGGCGGCCATGATTGACCGACGAGGGAGAGAGATCACAGAATGGCCACGATCATCACAACACAACCCGGGACACGCACCAACACTCGGATAGAATATGCATGCGTGAAGGTGGATGAGCAGAGAGACGCAGCTGAGATGTTGAAAACGGGACCCCCGCGGCGCGACGATTCTTTCCCGGTTTTCCATGACACGTCTTCGCATGCATGATGCTGCCTGCGCCGTCTGCCTGCTTGGTGGGAGAGCATTCGTCGTCACCGTCGTCGCCAAGATACACCACCTCTAGGCCTGCTTCTCGAGTGAAAGAACGAAACACAGTTACGTTAATCATCATTAGCCCTTTTCGAAGTCGAAGAAGGAGTTGGTTGCTCGCTGCTAGGAGAGCAGAACATCGGGGTTCATTCCCTGGCCATCACCAGCAGCAGACAGACATGACACATGCCTTCACAATCGCACCGCGACACACGTGGCTGGAAAGCGTAATGAAGAGAATGGCAGCGACACCGTCACCGTCGCGAAACATCGGGCACGGGTTCAATGGCACTCTCCCCCGACACTCTCTGACACATCACATCCCACAGCAACCTCTGCCGCGCTCCAGAGTCCATCGAAACTGTGTGGCTTTTTGCTGTTGTTGTAAGCAGTAACATGCTCAGGATGCTCTTCGCGGAACGTGAATTGGCCAATTGGCAAACGGACTTTCTTCAGATCACAAACCATCTTCAGACATCGCCATCGCTTTTTAATCGCTTCGTGCTCAAGACGCACCACTCGGCAGCATCTTTGCCTGTGGAGTGGTGTCTAACTGGACGAGGAGTGTGTCTGTGGCAGATACTTCTCTCAGCAGAGCTTTGCCTTTGTGAAGGGGGTGTCCACGAGGCTCACACTCTGACAGGAAAAATATAAACGAAAAAAAAACGGCCCTCCCTGACCCACTTCCAGTGTCAAATGGCAGTGAGGTGGTGGCTAGAAGAATCCAAGCCTGCTGCAAGCCTGAGCCTCAAGTCTGGTGGAGAAAACGGGCGACGAGCGCGATTAGTGTCAAGAGTGAGTGAGTGAGTGAGTGAGAACAAGTTGCCCATCTTGGGTTGCCATCTTGGTTGCCATCTTGTGGGGCCTCTGCTAAGCAAAAAGAGCACCAACCAACTACAGATACCCTACCACGCAGTGGCCTTTCGAAGCCGATGATGGAGCAGCAGCGAACACTTGCCCTTAACACCTCTGAAAGCTGCTACTGGTGGTGGAGAGGCAAAATTCTTGAGTAGCGGGATTTAATGATAAGAAGAACCAATACATAAGGAGTCCAATGCGTTGCGCGTGGTGCGTGGATCACGGGATTACCAGTTCGGTGCACGCTCTATCTCCCACCGCCCCACCGGCAATGCCATGGTCAAGAGCTTTGCTAAAAAAAAAATAAACTCTTCGCTGACCGTCACCACCACGCATCAGGCACCTTGTTTACTGCCGCAGCCGACTTGCTAAGCACATGATGATTTTGGGAAAGAATAGCCTGCATAAGAGCCGACCCCGAATGATGCCCTCCAAGAGCAGCGAACCACGAAAACGCAGTAGCCACGCTACAGAAAAAAAAAAACCATAGGTTTGTTTTAATGTTAATGGCCACTAATTGATGGTTGGCCTACTTTACGGGCGCACTAAACGCCCGAACATTTTGTGGAGGGAGAGGGGGTGTCGACAGCCAGCCATCTGCTCAAAGGTAATCGCTTGTTCTGCTTGTTTGTTCGAAGTGCATTCAATGCGAGCGGCTGCCTCCTTCAGACGCTGAAACCAATCAAGGGGGAAACTATTGCACCGTAAAACCACTTTTTGTCATTATCTCTAGACTGTTTGCCACACAATTTGACACTTTCTACCTAAGTATGATGTTCCTTTGAATCGGAAATCGGGTCATGACGGATGGGAAAACGATCATCTTGGTGTCGAGAGAATGTGGTTGATTGTTTCCAGTTGTAAGAACTGAGAATTAGGAGGTAGTTTCTATGCTCTATTTTTCCTGAGTTGTTGCAATATTAGATTGTAACCTTAGATATAGGAAGAACTTTCAAAAACACTAAGAAATGGAAAAAAAGTGTCAGAATAGTAAATTATGGGTTCAAAATTAATGATATCCATACACCAATCATCAAAAGTGCTGAACTAGTGAATAAACATGCTTCGAACAAGGAAATAAATGATCAGTTTAATTTAAATTTGCAAAACAAAAAAGATAATTTAGAACGCCACATACCAATGTAGAACGTTTTGTGAGAACCAAAAAAGGCGTCGATGATTAACTGATTAATTTATGGAAACGAAAACATCGTCCAGTATGTCACGGTTAGACGCTCTTTGCCATTCACCGCAACAACAACGGTAGCTTCTTCCTCATTTCGAGAGGAAAAAGCACCAATGATGTCACCCCTGTGTTGTGTGTAATTCGCACTAAACTTTTCATTTTATTGGACTCAATGGGGACTCGTTAGCGGGTATGGGGAATATTCTTACACTCCATACACGTCAGTTCGGTTAATTTGTTGGTACCATTTTGCCTGAAATGCAGTCCGTAAAATGGACGAGTGAATGAGGAGCAAACTTCCAGCACCAGGACATGTTTTTCTAGCATTCAAAAGCTACCGATTTGTGAAAAATATACTAGACGAAATATAAACACAATTTTAAATATTCATTTATCGAACCATAGAGTGTTACGATAACACTTAAAACACATCTGAAAATACCGTTTTTGACAAGTTTTTTTTTGGGTATAAATTAGGTTCATTATGGATTGTGAAGAAATCAAAGTACGTTGATTCAGCAAAAAAAAACTTCTTGAACTCCATTTCCTAAACTATACTTTTTTCTAACTAAACGTAAAAACAACTGATCAAGGAACAACGGTTGCTACGACTATCTCTCCGAAAAACCCCGTCCCCGTCCGATGTTGCCGCGGTCTATCGACTTGGTGACGAAACTCCAGCATGGTTACTCTGCTCTCGTGCTTACTTAAAGAGGGTTACTACTCTTTACCGGTTCAACCGAAGCATCCAAAAAACCATGGAAAGTTGTATACAGTCCGAGATAAATACACGACAGAGAGAAAAAGAGCGCAGCATCGCGCGTCGACGCGTGCCACAATGTTTACCAAAAAACCATTCAGTGGCGTGTACGCGCGCGCGCACACCTTGCTCCACTCACCCCACACAACCCCTTTAGTGGAGTGGGTGTGCTGGAAGCGACAAAACATAAAATATACACTCAAAAAAAAAAGCCACCACAAGCATTCCACGGCAAATATTTCCAGTAAACAAGATCAGTGACGGCCCGAGTGGGTGGTGGAAGCATTAGAACGCACGATTTGAAGGTAATTTTTACGCTAAAACACAAAACACGAGCGGGACGAACACCACAACAGAAAAACCGGATGCGCGATGGTGATGAACAAGAAAACCGTTTGTGTCACACGTTATTTACCTTTTCCCTGCGCCACGCTCTAGCCGACGACGAGTGTTTGGCTCGAGTGTAAATAACACACAATAACGATCGCCAGGTGGGGGAGGGGGGGAGCAGGAGGAGTGGAGGCCTCCCCCCGGGGGACGGGTAGCACGTGCGATAAAACACGGAAACGTTACGCAGCGGTGACACCGGAAAGCGAACGAAATAACAAACGAAAAACTGCTGCTCCCTGTACCGCACAGAACGGCGCACCGGGAAATGGAAAATCCCAAACGGGGAGGCCATGGAAAAGTTCTAAATCAGCTCATGGGCTCCGAACCGAACAATGCACACCGCGCGATTCAACGACCATCAACGACCATCGTCTCGACGCCGGTTACGGTTGGCTGGTGACCACGAGCTCGCTTTTCCGGTCAGTAACAGAGGCTAACTGCAACCTTTATCTATTCTCCTCCGGCTAGATAAAGCCAACCAGTGCCGACACATTGTAGTCAGCTTCTCAACACAAGCAGGCACGTGCCAACATTACCTCGCCACGAGATAAATCTGGAAAAACCTTCGCCAGCACCGCGCGCACGTCGATAGATTCACCTCGCTCGCTCGCTCGATTCCGCTCCAGCGTGTGCGAGGTGGCATTAGAAACATAACAACAAAAAAAAAGCGACCACGGATACCACGCGAACGCGAAATTACAAACCCACAACCCACGGTTAAAGAGATGTTTGCTTCGATTGAACGCCGGCTTTTCGAAAGTAATCCCCACGCAACCAACACATCCGCAGCCTCCTCGGGACGTCCTTGAAGCGCTCAGCGTCGTGTCCTTGGCAGCAGTGCACGCGGACCGACCAGCGCAGAGCATAAGAAGCCATGCTCCAATTTCCCTTTGTTGTCTGCACTCTGGGGCTCTCCCGGTGTACGCAAATGAATCGGCGCTGTGCTGCTGCTTTTTTCGGTGCACAGAGGACCACCACGGTTGGCGGTGCCTGAAACAATGACACATTTACATCACATTATGATGCTGCTGCTGCTGCTGCTGCTGCTGGTGCTGCATTATTTCGCACGCTCGCCAGCCAAGCGAAAGAGAGAAGATGCAGCAAAACCACAACAGAGGGCCCTCCCGTGTCCGTTGTCACCGCGCGTTATTGCAGCAATCTAATCCCAATCCGGTCCGGTTCTGTCCTCAAGAGAGGGCAGCAACATAGGAAGCAGGCGCCAGCCAGGGGAGGTTGCTACGTGGGAACCACACTCTACTTGCCCTACTTCTGTGCGAGCCCTCCATTAATGACATTTTATGCTTGAAAGGAAGGTGGAAAGTTATCATAATGTATAGCGCGCTCCCCGGTGGACCCCCGGAAAACGTGACAAGTGTGGAAACTTTTTGGAAACACCAACTTTGGAAGCGTCCACGCCAGTTTTCCAGTAAACAGTCGCACGTTTTGACGATGTATCTCTCTCTCTCTCGCTGCCCAACGGATCCCAAGCAAAAACGGTTGACTGACGCGCCGATGCGCAATCTTTTCGCATGAGACGACCTTGGCCAGCACCGCCAGCACGCACGCAATGATAATAATCCTTTCTGGTGCTGCTGGTGCTGCTGGTGCCGCACCACAACGCAGATTTGGAAAACGCCTTCGGTGGTGTCTGCAGAGAAGGGAACAATATGTTCGGAAGCAGAACAACAAATTTTCGGTATAATGTAAGGGCCGTAAAATCGAATTACAACGCTTCCGCCGTAAAGGTGAGCCAGGGCAGGCAGGTGCTGCGGCCATCTTCTTATTAAAACGTACCTCAACCCCCCCTCGGACCGGACAAGAATGAAGGTCTTTGCACGCTTCCTAGATGATAGCGTGGATTGGACGGGCCGGCACATAGAAGGCTGGGGGGGTTTATTGAACTGGAGCCCGCGAAGATCCAATAAATTTGAAACCAATTACCACGGGAGGGAGGCAACGAGTGACGACTGCCTCGGGGTGATCGTGGAAGTGAATTTGATGATTCAACAAACTCGGCCGCTACCGGTCAGCGCCATCCACTGGTTGGTTCATGGTCGCTTGAAAACCATTCTTGAAACGTCATCTCCGTCCTGCGGTGCTTGCTCAGGTGGCCTTGGATTGTTGTAAAACCCAATCTAGCGGGGCCTACTTCTTTCATTGGGCAACAACAAAAAAAATAAAAGGTGCCCAGTGGACGGCGACAGAATTCAGGCCAACACAGCAACCAAGCGCTGGGAATTGTTTGCTTCATCGTTCATTTCGAGTGTATCGGAGATGGCTGGGCATTGGGGAGCATTTGATCGACAATTTATGCTCCATTATGTTTAATTAATGATCACCGTGTGGGTGCGGTATCTGCCCCATTCATGGTCTTTGATGTGAACTGAAAAAAAAACGTTTAGATCAAAGAGTGCTGGCGCGGTGCGGGATGTTGCTCGAAAACTATCACCAACAGTTTCAAATATTTATGCAAAATTTACGACTTATTATCGTAATTTCTCATCCTGCGAGTGAGAAACGGAAAACTGATTCCCCAAACATTCCACTGTGCTTATGCTGCGGCGCTATACGGCGTATGTTGCGCATGGGAAAAGGGCAACCCCTTTTTTCAACACATTCGCCCGGTGGCGTTGATGTTTGTATGCGCAATGAGGAAAAACAGAGGAAAAACCATAGCAAAGAGGCACCTACCGGCTGTCGTTCGTCGTCGTCGCCGTCGATGCGTTGTTGGTACACTTTCTTCCTCGGGTCGCCAGCAGCAGCAGCCTCGCGCTCTCGTTCTCTCTCTCTCTCTGCTCGCGGCACACGGAGAACGCACGCTCGCAGCAACACCACACCAAAAAAAAACCTCTTCGGCACAAAACAAAGAAGCCCAAGAACGGAGCCGCAAACTCGCTACTCTCGGCAAAGATGGCAACCGAAACTTGCACTTCACGCAACCTCCTTCACCACACCACCGCCGTAGTGCTTATCCTTGCTCAGAAGGGTGCAGTTTTCATTCAACTTTTTTCCTTCCAAACACCAGCCACCACCGCCCACACGCCTCCCTCTTCGCTAGCACACAATTCTGACCCCGTGCTCACGCACGCACGCACGCACATGCACACACAAGCGACACGGGACACAAACGGATGCTGCTGGAGATGAGGGCTTCCGAGCCCCGCGGAGGCTTTAGCGGATCGAACGGTCGGTTAACGGTCACTTCACTAGCGGTGCAACATTTTCCAGAACTGTGAAAATACACCCACACTCGCCTTCGACAACAATTCACGCTCCCGTGCCGAGGTTTCTCAACCGCCGCCGTTCCGAGAAATCTTGGCGCACCGACCGACCGACCGAACGACGAGCCCTGAGCGACGAAGAAAACAGAATGAGGGCCGTGCCACATGAAGCGCCAGCTCCGGTGTAAACTGGACTACAACCCTGAAATTCGCCAGAACACTGCAGGCTGGGCCACGTAAAGCGTAAGGGAGTTTCTACATTAGCAGAGCATTTTTGTTGTGTTCTGGAAGAGAGAGGTGGTAGAAGGTATGTACTAGTTACGTAAAAACTCGCATCACTTCATCTCATCTCCTATTCTAGATGTTTTAAACGTCTCTGACAAATTTGATCGGTTATTTAGCAACTTATGCAATTTTTTGAACATGTAGATGTTGTGTTTAGAGAGGTAGATATTGTGTAAATTTGTAGATAATAATCATTACAGCTTATTTTCAAAGATTTTTACAGATAACAGAGTTAATTACGGTAATAGCTAACGCCTGAGGCGATCCGTTTTGTGTTTTGTTTTATTAGATCACATTGCATCAACAAATTCAAGATCCGTCGTGTTCAGTGGGTGCTGTCAAATGGAATGTTTACAAAAATTGTGCCCAGAAACAGCAAAGTAGCCGACCGAATTTTCCTAATTTTCCTGTACCGCTCGAGCGAGAAAAAACCACGGTACGGGAAATTGTGCTGGTGCTTGGTGTGCAGATAGCTTCCCGTCTTGTGCCACCCTTGTAAATCCACTTCTTCATCATGGACACTCCCGTCGGGCGTCGCCGGAGTAATTCTCGCGTGAACGCCGAAGACCAGGCGCTGGATCAAATCGCCAAGGAGGGAGAAGCTCGCCTCGCGGCCATCCGGCAAGCACGAGCGGAGGCCCGCGAGATCCGGATGCGCGAGCTGGAACGCAAACACCGGGCACAGGAAGTGAACGCCGACCGTGCGTTCGATCTGCAACAGATGGTCGCCACAACGGAAGGAGCCGCACCTGCTCCGGGTGGGAAACCCGGTGGTAACGTCATCCTGCCCTCCACCAGTTGCTCCAACGCCCTGCTAGCATCCCGCATCGAGCGTGCCGTCACCGATCTGGCCTCGTCGAGTGCAAAGATCGTTGCCAGCTCGAACAATCCGGCCACCACGAAGGAAGAGCTGCTACAATGCATGTCGAACAATCTGCAGGAGGTACGGGACTGTTTCCGCTCGAACATGGTGGAGTTGGCGCAGCTCGATAACGATCGGACTGCCTGCAGCTATCAGATTGAGATGCTAAAGGACTCGCTGAACGACGTGGAGGAAGAGTTGGCGCAACTGCAGCGCGAATATCGCGACAAATGCAAGGATCGCGAGGCGACAAAGCGAGAGAATGACAAATTGCTCGAGGAGATTCGACTCGTTCAGGGGCAGCTGCAGGAGCGCGATTCGCTGATCGCCAAGCACGGGCTAATCATAGTGACCATCGAGAATGAGGACGGCACGGATGCCCATCGGGCGCTGGTTAGCAACGAGAACGCTGACCTACTAGGATCCGCCACGGGTTCGTTGGATACTCGCCTTCAGCAGTTCGCGAAGGAGAAGGCCGAACTGCAAGCACAGCTTCAGACCGTACAGGAGGAGCTGAAGGAAATCAAAAGCAAAGGGCGCCGGTCGGTGCCACCGGGTGGTGTGGACGATGACTACAATGAGGACGCGCTGCGAGAAGCCAACAAGCAGATCAACGAGTACCGAAACCGGCTGCAGAGTGCGATGAAGGAGAATGGAAACCTACAGGCCAGCCTCGCACGCGCCGAATCGCTGGTGATTCGCTTCCGCAGCACTGCCGAGGCATCCGAGAGGGCCGAGAACGAGCTTAAGCTGGAGCGTCGCAAGCTGCAGCGGGAAAAGCGTGAGGCGGAAGAGCGTGCGGACGAGCTCGAGACTACCAACAACCATCTTCGGACACGACTGGAAAAAATGCGTTCCTCCAAGAACGCACTGCTGAAGTCGCTCGACAGGCGGCACGATGAAGACTGTTGAAGACGCTGGTGGCGCGAGCTGGTTCCAGGTCACGAGTATTAAGCCGCATTATGTTAACCTTTTTTTCCATTTTAGCAGCATTACTGAGGAGCATTTTTGTTTGTATTATTATTTCGGCGCGTGATAGAGACTAGTTGTGTTATCGGCATCGAACCAATGGCGACACACGCTTTAAGCAACTGTGCGATCTTGCAAAGGTCTTCGAATCCAATGAAAGACCATCATCATAACGTAACACCAAGCATAGTTATGGACAAGACAGATCAAAAGAACCATCCCCCTCTCCGCCCCCCCCCTCCCCCTTCCCTTCCTTTTCTGAGATGCAATGCTCGCCACTACTGCACGGAGTAGGCAGGGCAGGGCAGGAATGTAGGCAAAGCAATCCGGTGCAATGCGTTGCCATAGCGATATGGGCGTGCAAATTCCTATTCCCGTTTGCTTCCAAAGTAGTACATAATATGCGCTAAGTGCCAGCATGCCATGCCGCGGAGTATCTGCCAGCCAGCGCCTTCCGATGACCGAAATGCAGGCAGCGTTGTATGTATCTTGTAGCTGTTAAGGACACTTTATACAAACAATGCCACACTGTATAGAGAAGCATTTATAAGGATAAATTAACGAGTTAACGACCGATAGAGAAGGCATGTCTATTGTTTAAGTTGTTTGTATGTAAAAAATTTCCACCACGACAGCGGCGATCATCGGTCGTTTTGACGAACGGGATAAATACTCCTTGTAACTAATCCGGCTAATCTTTGCTGGCGTCGCCGACGTCACCGTTAATCTTCTCCAAGAGCTTCTGTTCCACAATTCCCCCCCCCCCCCTCCCACCCCTGCCCTCTTTTTTGGTCAACGGAATCATAAATGTAGCAAATGATAAATAAATGGAATGCAAAACTGAACAACCAGCGGATTCGTTCCAAAAAGCTATTTTACGCGGCATTTGCAATGTATAAGCATGCATTCTTCTGACTAAGAAAACTCCAAGAATACCTTCAAGTAAACACATGGTGTAGGATGACATCATACACGGATGATCGTACATGATCAATGATGATGTCATCATGAGCAGGACCTATCTCGGGAGAGCATTTTATGATGACGGCAGAACATCGCTTGACTCGAGCTAGAGTTGGACCTGGATGACAAATTACCGTCGCATAGGAACCTCACAATCCCCCAACCCTTCTGGACGGAGCATTGTAGAATCATATGCAAAGCATCGTAACATAAAAACTGGAATATAGATACTTAGTATAGTTTCTATTACTTTTTATTTAGTAGTTTAGTATTTACTGGTTGAACTACTGGTTTTCTAAATTGCGAATGATTTTTTACTACTATTTTACTCTTTAAGTAAAGTTGTTAAACTGTTTCGCACTACCTTACACTTTTTGAACAAAATAGTCGAAACTATTAATTTTTTTCACTTCAAACAATACAATTTTCATTCATTACAATTTACAGCTCTCAACACTTTTGAAACCCGAAATTTAAAAAAAAATGCCGGTGTTATCTATTTTACAAAGATTTATAAAAAACATAACAGAATATCAGAGGAATCAGCGATTATCCTGTTCAAGAAAATATTGTTGAATTATTCGTCAAAAAAGATCTCAAAAATTACCTTCTGTTGTCCCAAGCTTATCTTCTTTTTACACTGGTCGAATGGTCATTCAGAATCAGTAAACGACTCGAGATGAAGAGAGTTTGCTTTGTTGGTTCCTCAGTTAAAGCATCTCGCATTAGTGAAGAGAAAATTTAACCCAGAATCTCAACTGAAATATGTTCATAATATGTGCTCTCTAAACAGTGATAGTTCAGAAGAAAAACGATCTGTCCCAAACCATCGATATTCCATATTCCTTGAAATCGTCCACGATCTATTAACTATTGTTTTCACTTTACACCAACGGGCACCCGAGGTTCGCTTCACTTCAGTTCATGGGGCACACTGGCACACCCCAGGGGGCCCGCTATGGTGGTCAAGTTCACTCTTAATTTCAGGTGGTTCAATTTCACCTACACCAAAAAGGAAAACAGAAAGGAACATCATTATTGTCTTGTTGGCAGAATTGAAGATGTACCCCCCAAAAAAAACACCGATCCAACCCGGTTGGTGGTGGTGGCATCTACTTAAGATGCTACCAATTTAACGAACCATAGCGCACCGCAGTTTCTCTGTTTAAAGCGAGAAACGCCGGCTGGAGAAGCATGGTGCGATTTCAAAATCAAAAGCCATCGAAAGAAAGATCCTTCCGTAAAGATGCTACCATCTTGAACACATCGCGACACACCAACTCACGCTAGTTTACCAGGCCCCTGTGACCGGGGGTTGCCTTCTTTACGGTTCGCTGGTCGGTCGCGGTCCCCGAACTGCTTTTCATTCATTTTCATACCACACACGGCGGGTTCGGGTCGGGTCACCAGGTCAGGGAAGGTGAGGAAAAATTGTAGTAGCCATTGGCTGTGACGGCGATAGGAAAGAAATGCGACAACGCGAAGCACACTTGGATGGAAATCGAAAGCGCAACCAACCAACCACTTATGCGCCCCCATGGGAAAACCCTTTCCCCCTGCTCCCATGGTGGGTGGAGAGAAAGTGGAGTGTGGAAGTGTGCATTCCTTTCCTGAGGACACTCTTCAGGACAATGGCTCGGAGTGAGCAAACCCCATGTGCCAGGTTACCACGGTAGCACACGGTAGATTTATGACCAAAAACACAAAACGTCCATCCCTTCTCGGCCACGGAGTACCGGAAACGCAGGGACCCCATAGGTCCAATCAATAACCCTAATCATCGATGATCCAACTCCGTCGGCTGGATGCTGGAGCCCCGTCGAACCGCGCGAACGAGCGGCAATAAACCATCAGCCCGACCAACATCGGCATCGAACAGATTGTTTCCACTTTCACTCCATTGAGCGCCACATTTCCCGGAGTCGCGCCTAAACACCACACGTGTGCTACGAGCATACCATGTGCTGCACTTCCGTGTACTTCCGTACGCTCTCTGTACTCACTCGCGGTGGCGTTTAGCAGGACAAACATGTCCCGCGAGAGCGATTCGTTTCGTTACCACCACCTTCTCGCGGTGGTGCCCATTGTTAATCTCCATTACTTATCATTGTGCGCCAGGTGTAATCCGCCCGGCCTGGCCTGCCCAGGCGCCTACTACTACGCGAGCGTGATCCGGCTGCGCCATATGGGCGCGTATGACTATGGCGCTATTATTGCATAAAACTCACGGAATTCCCACCTACCAAACCCCATGACCCGTTTTCGCACGCTAGTTCCGACGGGTGGTGGTAGAAAATAAGATACCAAGGCAAGAAACCAAAAAAACAAAAAAACAACAAATGGTTGAAAAGCTCTTCGGCCAAAAACGCGATCGCCCCTCCAACAAACAATCGCCCGCCGCATCGATGACGATGTCGCGCTGCCGATGTGAAAAGTGAAATGCGCTGCGGTTGCGGGACCCGATTTCGGCTGTTCGGTGGCCGCGGTTACTCAGACTCCCTTCCAGATCACCAGATAATCGTAGGGGGAGGGCTCGTTCGCGATCAACCGGCAGCAGCAGCAGCAGCCGCGAGTAAGTTTGGCCCGCAGCGCCGTTGATCGCAGTCGCAGTTTGTGAACGGTGCAGTAAGCATGCCTTCTACCGGAAATGGGCGCGCACGTAAGAGGGTTAGTGAGATTAGTGCGATAAGTACTGCGCACTGTCTACTAGTTCTGCTACTGGTAATCGCTGTAGGTGATCGTGCAGGCGCCATCAACTACCGGAAGGATACGGGGTAAGTGTTATCGTCGTCTTCTTGTTGCGTGTCTTGTGTGGTACTCAAACGCGTGTTATTACGTACGACGACCAGTTATGCGACCGATGGAAGGGATCAGTTCGTGTTCCGGGAACCGGCAACATCGGCAACAAGTGTTGGCCCTCGACCCGGTACCGTGATTCAGTTCCAGGCCGAGGATGTGAAGCGTACCGGGCGTGTCCGTTTCGGGGACGTCGGGGCGGATAGTTATCCCGCAGCCAGTGCGCACTATCCGGGAAGTTCCAGCTCCGCCAGTGGTAGTAATTTCTTCGGTGCATCCGCACCGGTGTCCAGTGGCAGTTCCCCAAATACTGCACCATTCTCGAACCGTGATCGTGAGCGGGATCAGTTCTACACGGTCGGTGCATCGATACAGTTTGCCGGCAATGCAGATGCCGTTATCACGCCACCTCCACCTCTAGCGGCACCATCGATATCTGATGGACAGTCGGCCAGTTATCAGCAGAAAATTAAACGAAAAAAGAACAAGTACAAGTACCAAGCCAACCAGAAGGTCTACAATGTGCCCGGAAACTCGGTAGTGGATCAATCACAATACGCTCCGTATCTGGGTGGTGCTGGTGGTCAACGGTTTGGAGGTGTCGCTCTACAATCTGATTATCCGACGGCAGGAGCAGTGGTGGACAACTCGATTGGGAACTATCCGGAGCTCCAGCGGCAACAGTATCCGTTCAGTATG
>NC_064878.1:39239063-39241563 GCF_943734665.1 Anopheles aquasalis | reverse complement strand
CCCGCAGCATCGTTTCCGTGCTCTCTATCCTGGCTCGCCATCCCAGTTGCCATTGCGCATGAGCCAAACCACGCGTGCTCTCATCTGTTGTTGATCTGCGAGCAGTCTTCGGGCAGGATATAAAGGTCCGAGAATGCCATGCTCTGCCTTCAGAATTGCAGGTTCATCGGTTCGCATCAGGACCGCAGCAAGTACGGCAGATTGTACCGTGGCCAGTGTGCTCGTGCGTGTTGATATTCAGGCCTCCCTCTCGACGAACAGGTAAGCAACGATTCTGAGCAAGTTTTGTGAATGAATTTGGATACCATAATTGCACCTTTTCTCCTCTCCAGATCACATAATGTAGTCCCTCCAAAGCCCACAAGCAACCAAACCCCGTGATGACGACCGGAAATGCCAAAGACCGAGATAGCCGACCCTCTGATGCCGTTCCCCCGCACAAGCACCCCAACGACGATGAGCCAACTGTTGGTTGGAAATGGATGGCAGCGGTGGATAGAATTCTTCACACCCTAACCGGACACGATCGCCGTTGTGTGGACTCGTTCGATGGCTTCGTGCACCGTTGCATGTACCGTCCGGTCGATGGTGCGTCCCTTGCCGTGGCGCGCATCCTTTTCGGTCTCGCTATGCTCATCGATATACCGGAGGAGCGTGGTGGCGGTGACCTAGACCTTCGTTGGGGTGAACCACGTGACTGCCGGTTCCCATTGATTCTTTCCATGGAACCACCGGCCTTACCACGGATGGGCCTGATCTATGGTTTGATGTGGCTCGGTGCGGCAGGGATGATGCTCGGTTACCGGTACCGGCTGTCGGCCAGCCTCTTTACCGGGACTTACTGGTACGTGTTTCTGCTGGACAAGAGCGCCTGGAACAATCACAGCTATCTATACGGACTGCTCGGTGTGCTGTTCCTCTTTACCGATGCGAACCGCTGCTGGTAAGTCCACAAGATGGCCACTGGTGGAGACCAGGAAGGTTTCGCTTTCTCTGCAACAATGTTTTTTGCTATTCTCCTTTGGTTCACAGGTCGATTGATGCTTGGCGGGAACCGTATCCGGATGATACGGTGCCATTCTGGAATTATTTCATTCTCAAGTTCCAGTTCTTTGTGCTGTACTTTATCGCCGGGCTGAAGAAGCTTTGCCACGAGTGGTTGTCCGGCTATGCGATGACCAACCTCAGCTACCACTGGGTGTTTGCACCGTTCCGAGTGGTGATAGGGGCCAAGCTCACCGATTTACTGATCGTGCACTGGTTCGGTTGTCTGTTTGATACGTCCATCGTGTTTTTCCTCATCTACGGACCTACGCGCCGCATTGCAACCGTGTTTGCCAGTCTGTTTCATCTTATGAACTCACGGCTCTTTCACATCGGTATGTTTCCTTGGGTCTGCCTGACTCAGCTACCCCTCTACTACAGTGTAAGCTGGCCAAGGCGTATCGTGCTATCGAACACATTCGCCAATAACCCGGGAAAAGCAGCGACAGAGCCGGGGCTCGTGGAATCAGTTGGGATCGGCGCGTTTTCTAACGAAAAAATGAATCACCAGCGAAGTCGTCGACGCTGGACCATGATGACGATGCTGGCATATTGCTCACTGCAACTATTCCTCCCATACTCTCACTTCCTCACCCAAGGGTACAACAACTGGACGAACGGACTGTACGGATACTCGTGGGATATGATGGTGCACGCCTGGGATACGATCATGATTGGGATTCGTGTGGAAGACCGCGATGGTCACGCACCGAGCACCGGGCCAGTGCTGTACGTGGAACCGTACGCCTTTACGGACAACGATCGCTGGACGAAGCATGCCGACATGGCCGTACAGTTTGCGCGCTGCATCGAGCGTAACATCCACCGGGAACGGCAAACAAAGCCAAACATATCAATCTACTTCGATATATGGTGCAGCATGAATGGACGGTTCCAGCAGCGGATATTTCACCCCCACGAGGACATTCTACATGCACCCTGGTCTCCGTTTCAGCCGGTCCCGTGGGTATTGCCTTTGCTGAACGAATTCAACGGTCTGCGGGACACGGTCATGCGTCGAATCACCGAAACTGTGCTGAGTTGGAGCAACTACACGGATGTACTGTTCATTGCGGACTTTCCTGGGCTAACGTTGCACAATTACGTCGCCAGCGACCTGTACAACGTCACACTGACGGTGCTCAACGGTACGGTACGCTTCGCGATGGCCATCGATGACGAGATGTTGGATGCTGTGGAGCCTGGCCCTCCGGTGATTCTCGGTCCGGGTGGTACCACACCGGTGCTTTCGGGACATTTTCATGCAATCGAAACGCTCGGTGAGGAACCGTCCTGCTTCATGTACACCTTTGTCAATCGAACCAAGGAGTTGGCCGACCTCAAGGGCGCGCCAGTTAAAGATGAACGCAGCGCACCAATGCTTCCGCTGCGTGAGGAGTTTCTTCATCGATGGGAAAACTTTGTCCGCTTCGTACAGCACGTTGGTAACTCGGTG
>NC_064878.1:39226563-39234063 GCF_943734665.1 Anopheles aquasalis | reverse complement strand
CGCCGTTGGATGTGCGACGAGAAACGGCTTCGATCGAGTTCCGGCACGTTGGCTTCCGGTACGCACAGAGCAACGACATTTTCAAGGATCTCTCCTTCACGATACCGGCGGGCGCGAAAGTGGCCATCGTTGGAGGGTCTGGATCGGGGAAATCTTCGATGGTGCGGCTACTGTATCGATTCTTCGAACCGACGACCGGAGAGATACTGATCAATGGCCAGAACATAAGGGAAGTGGACCTCCAAAGCCTAAGGCGTGCCATTGCCGTCGTGCCACAGGATTCCGTGCTGTTTCACGATACGATCCGGCACAACATCCACTACGGTGATCTGTCCCGGTCACAGGCTGAGCTGGAGGAAGCCGCCCGTATGGCGGATCTGCACGAGTCCATCCTTCAGTGGCCGAAACAGTACGACACGCAGGTCGGTGAGCGGGGGTTGAAGTTGTCCGGCGGAGAGAAACAGCGAGTAGCCATTGCTCGAGCCATCTTGAAGAATTCACCCATCCTGGTGTTCGATGAAGCCACTAGCAGCTTGGATTCAATCACGGAGCAGGTAAGTTGTGCGGGACGAACGGTGCATTCCTCCTCAGAATCACTCAACATTTTCCTTCTTTTTTTTCTTTTCCGTCCCCTAGAATATACTGCAAGCGTTGGCACGTGCAACGGATAACCGTACCAGCATCTGCATTGCGCATCGGCTTTCGACGGTGATGGATGCGGATGAAATTTTAGTTCTCGAAAACGGGCGCATCGGGCAACGTGGAACGCACGATCAGCTGCTGCGAAGTGGCGGTCTGTACACCAAACTGTGGGACACCCAGAATCGACAGTATAACGCTGGAACCACCCAGAACAACAAGCACTAATCGCAAACGTCTGAAATGCTGAAAGGAAGCGAAAGAATTGTGTAAAGTTTGTTGACTATTTTTAAGATAGAACAAAACGTACCATTACGCGAGTGCGAAATCACTTGACCCGAGCGTATATTTTGATTTGTACCATACCTTATGATCGCGAACAATGTGAGCCCTTTGTGCAAAATGCCTTAACTGTTTGTTTCATTTCCTGATTTTTTCGAAAGAAAATAAAGTACTTATTACGGTGAGGGCGGTGGGAGATCGCCTAGAGAGGAATGCATACTTTAAGGGGCTATTTAGATCACATTGCACCGCCAATGCTATCTAAATTAATACCTATACGATCTAATCAGCAACTCAAGCATCAGCGATCGCCTCACTACCATTAGCAACCATGTTTCTGGCTCATTTAATCGGTTATTTAACTTAAAGTTCAATTAAAATCCCCCTCCTACCCCCTAAAATCCTTGGGTCGGGAATTTGCAGTTCAATTTCGCCCCTTTTCCGCCGAAAAAAATTGTTGCTCGGGTCGTCACCGAGAACTGTCAAACACCAAGAGCGAAAAAAAAAAACAAAAGGAAAAGTTTGAAATCTGGAACACGAGAAATCGGGAAATCGCGGAGTTTCAGTGAATATCGGGCCAATTTCCCTTGCAAAACGTGCACAATGGCAGACGTGCTGGATATTTACAACCACGAGGAGTTCGAGGTGGACGAAGATGGGGACCAGGGCATTGCGCGGCTGAAGGAGAAGGCCCGCCACCGGAAGGGACGCGGATTCGGCAACGAAAGCATCCCGCGCGAATCCATCGACTACGAGCGGCTGCAGGACGATGAGGAGGAAGCCGAACCGGGGCCGCAGCGGTCGGTCGAAGGATGGATCCTGTTCGTGACCTCCATCCACGAGGAGGCCCAGGAGGACGACATACAGGAGAAGTTTTGCGAGTTTGGCGACATCAAAAACATCCACCTGAATCTTGACCGTCGTACCGGCTTCCTCAAGGGCTACGCACTGGTCGAGTACGAAACATACAAACAGGCGATGGCGGCAAAGGAGGCCCTGAACGGATCGGAAATCCTGGGACAAACGATCGCAGTCGACTGGTGCTTCGTGAAAGGACCGAAGAAACTCAAGAAATCATCCAGTGAGCGACGACGACGATAGAACCGCGAATCCGGGGAACATAGCGTGTAATACCCATCTGGACGGTGCACCACTCCTCCTGCAAGCTGTATCATCCCTACATGCTCCGTCACTTGATCATCAGTCATGCATATACCACAGAATAATGGATATTTTGTAGAACGGTTAAGGATGTACGGGTGTGTAAAAGGACACGAAATAAATTAATGCTTGATGATAACTCACCAACCTATCACACACTTAAGTAGAACGCTTCGATTCATTTATCAGTTAGGGGGAAAATTTCGATATGCCCTGGAATAGTAGCGGCAAATGTTTCAATTTGATGCAATCACTGTTTTTGGCTGTAACATGGCTAGAAGCACCAGCAGGTGAATCATCTTCGGCGGACGGTTTTGCAAATCCGGTAGCATCTTCCATCAAACGATCGAACTCACGCTGGTGCGTTGGTTTCGTTCCGGTCGCTGTCGAAGCGGATGTAGCTCTTCCGATGTATCTGGGGGAGATAGGAATGTCCACACATCATCTCATGCTTCCAGGTGTTGCAGACCATCATGCTCGAATGTAACATGTGCCTCGCATTAATCAGATAACTTTATTTACCCGTAAACAGGCCACAATCGTAAGTCAATCGTTAAGGAGTAGTATCGTTTTTTTATCGTTAACACTCTGGGAGTGATGCTTTTGGTACATACTTAGTTTTGTCAGCTAGCTGCGTGTTGGTTTGCTTGGTTACACATGGTTTGATTATTCATATTCTTTTGATTACCCTCGGTACATGCTACTGTGCCGGTGCAAAATCGGTGCAAGTAGAAGTGCTAAAAAAGTGCATCCAAAATATATTCACAGACATTTCCATTCAGCAGCTTCACACTCGATAACAGTTTTTTGCATCATTTCCCGCACTTCCTTTTTAGTGTCTCTTGTAGCGTCACGCGCACTCTCTCTTATCAGAACAACAAGTGTATGTACAAACGCACGGAAACACGTGTGCTGGCTGCGTGTGAATTCGATTTCTAATAGGCAAGTTCATGCAAAGTTTGATAGCAACAGTGGCTTGGATTTGAATTTTTGGTCATAAAGATTGTTGTTTTGTTAAAACATGCGGATAATACTACTATCTAACCAACAGTAGATCGTGGGTAGCAGCTCTATCATTTAGGATGTAGTGTAGGCTGACCAGGCGTTGTACCTTGTTTTAGTCATAAAAAGCCGTATGTCGTGCTTGTAATCCTGTGGTCGAAATGCGACCCAGGGGGTGTGGATGAGGATTAGGAGTGATACAAATGAAAGCACCAATCGATTTCCTTTTGATAAAACCGTTTTGAAATGGATCTATAAGGCCTAGTAAACGCAAAAGTGTTCAATGTTCCTTTCATTTTCATTCATTTATGCTTTTATGAGCATTATAGAGCTACACATATCCAGTAGTAGCATTACAACAGGATAAGCATGAGTTCCGAGTCGCCGTTCGTCTGTTCTGCAACCACTTTCCTACACTTCGCTTTCGGTGATCATCCTCCTACCCTAGTGTGTTAGGGGACAGTCGCGAAAAAGTAAATGAAGAAAACGAATAAAATAAAATATAACCAAACAATAACGTCTATTCTATGTGTGCATTTTTATTCAACAACAGACTCATTCAATTCATTTCATTTCATTGCAAGTTCCAGTAACCTACCGCCTGCGCGCACGTACTATCATTCCAAAGAGTCACGTCAAGCGTCACGGTAAAGCACACTCTGCTCCGTCCAAACCAGGCCGCCGATGACCCTTCCACTCTTCTCTCCCTCTCACAAAAGATCTGTTCAATGTCCTTCAGTAGTTCTCAAACCGACCAACGAATGCCGAATAATGCAGTGGCAAAACGCGGGGTAAAAATGGTAATATAAATAAATATGATTTCGCATCTCCATCGCATTTGGATGCCTGCAATATCGTGCCACGAATGGGCCATGGGCTCTGCCTGTCAGCCGTGTGTGTTATACCGCTCCTCTCATCGTTCACTAATGTAAAACATAAATCTACCTAGAAGCATAAGTGTGTCGCGATAGGTTGTTTTAGGACGATCTTTTACTCGTCCGAGTGATTAGGAAATTATGGGGAGATGATATTACTTTCACGAAGGGCCATGGTGTGGTTTGTGGTATATTTTTAATAATCTACTAATGCTACATCCTCCAGATCGCCTCTACTGCATACTGCATAGTGTTCCGTTCCTTTCCTATGGTTAATAGTTGCTGCAATCTAAAGGGAGGGCCTTTGAAATGTTTCCTACCGGTGTGGTGTATGCTGTTTTACTGCCTAGCGTATTAAATAGACCTACTAAAACTAGTGAAAAACTTCATAAATAACCAAGCGCCAAAGCACACGCCTTGCAGTGGAGCGTCGTGTGTTCTTTCTACACGCACTACCCACGTTCGCACGTACGTACAGTGAGACAATTTGATTTCCTAATGTAATCCCGTAGAATAATCCCCCTGCGTTTGACTTACACCTGCAGTCAAGTCGTAGTCGGTCAATCGCTACACGATCTGCTGTGTTGTTTGCTGATGTTATCTTTGTCGTCATAGTTCCACTTCGTTCGAGGGAATAAACAAGCAAATCGTTTTTGGGATGCAGAGGCGCCCCACCGTTTCGTTCCTCGATGTTATGCTCCCATCGTCCCGCGGCATCGTTATTGCAAAAAGGGGGTCATACAAACGACCGTAATATATACCCACAGACTAACAAAACAAACAAAAACCATTCAGCTTTGTCCAGTGTTGTTTTCCTCAGTGTTCCGTAGTTATATATAGTGTTGTTGCACCTTCTCAATCGAGCTTAACGTTTTTACAAGGCCATCGCGTCGTCCAACAGGTTCTTCAATTCCTTCACGTGTTGAGCCTTTGAGCCGGTGGCGGTCGAGGCACCGCACGGACGTCCAACGTAGCTGTAGCATTGTCCAGTCGAATCGAATAATGGGAAGCGCCAGAAGCGATTGAATTGGCGGCAGGAAAATGGAAATAGAAAATATCATCAGTAAAGTGGGGCATAGTGGTGGGTGGCTGCAGATGACTTTTCATTGAAAAAACAAAAATACAGCATATAACATTACTCGATATACTAAATTTATCAAGAACCACAAAAAGTAAGTTAGCAACAATGCGGTTGGTTCAGTGTTTTTTTTTTTGGGGTATTGTTTAGTTCTTTACAAAACACAAAATTGACAAATGTGGATGTAGAGATGGTAGGATTATTTTTAATAGGAAGGAATATGAAGATGGAGGTTTTCTTGAGTGGAGATTCAATTATAAAACTTCACATTCATGAAGAAAAAACACTCATTAGATATGGTAGGAATGGTAGAATGGTATGGTAGATCTTCTGTTGTTGTGGACAGCAGTGTAGTAGAGAGTATACAACATGTAGTGAACATTATCTATGCGCCAAGGTTTGTTAGATAAAAGCAATCTAGCGGTCTATACTATCTACAAACATAAACAATGTGCCAAGTTGTAATTCCGAACGGACGGAAAGTGTGTTACAGGTATTAGCGCACATCGAATAATGAAGTCGACAACTATTACACAAGTAACACATCAGCCAATCACACAATCAGGATACTTGTAATATGATTAAATAAAAATAAAGGAGGTTAACAGTGAACAAAAACACAAAAAAAAATTTCTTAAATTCAAACACTTCAGGCACAAAAACACACACGCACGACACACGCATCATCCAATTGTGCAACAAACACGCACGACATCATCAAATGATAAAAAAATTGAAAGCCAATTCGAACACAACAGTTGCTGATTTCAAAAGATCAGATCCGTCAAATGGTCAAAATTTGTGTAAATCATGGTTTAAAGGAAATTTTAAACAAAACAGTAACAATGCACAGTACTGAGAGAATGCTAGTGATACTGCATCTAGAGTCTAGCCAATGGTTTTCAAGGGCAGAACAAATCTTTATCCTAAAGTCATTACTGTTGCGTTAAAACTTTAACATTAACACCATCAGCAATCGTATGATGACTCTCTGTCGATTAGATTTAGATGCATTAACAACCACATCCAAGCTACTGTATACTGCTGCCAAAGGAGCAACTGGGAAATGGCGCTAAATAACTACTAAGCGCAAATACAAGCCCGCTCGGCACTCGGAGAACAGAAGCATAGGCGCACGCGGGATATAAAGCTAGGCGGTTCGCATGGACCAATGGATGGTATAATAAGTGCTAAAGTAATGCAGGAGGCTTGTGTGGAGGCTTTGGTTGGTTTTTTTTTGTTGCTGTTGTACGGGAGACCCCTCACCTAAGTGGTCGCGATGAGATTCGCACTTTGCGACCCTTGCTGGCCGCGGAACCGCTCGTCGGAGAGTTAAAGGTACCCTGCGGGATATTGAATCCTTGGCCGGTTTTCTGCTGCACAAGCCTTTCTTCTTGCACGCTGTCAATACGGGCATGATGGTTGTGGTTATGAACATTGGCATTTTGGCTACGGTTATCGTTAGTGGGAGTGATGTTGGATGAGGAAGGGAATGATGTGGTGGTAGGTGTAATTTCCGGAGTCGATTCGGTTTGACGGCTTGCAGCAGCGCTGCTGCTGCTGCCTCCAAACCAACGACTGAACCAAGATGAACCAGATTCGGCAGCCTGTGCCGGGGCAGACGAGGACGACAGGGACTCGGGAGCGGATGCGGCAGAACTACTACTGGCTTTATGTCCACTGGAGGAATCTGTGACATTCTGTGGCGTCGCTGCCGCTGCCGCTGCGTTACCCGTCGATGGCCGGTTTTTGGGCTTGTATGCTTCAAACACGTCTTTGTAACCTGCGTTCGCTCCGTCGTCCTCTACGCTGCAAAATGGAGAACGAGAGGGAGGGCCTCCGGTTGGTCGTATGTTGTGCTTGTTTTTCTAATTCGTGTTTTTGATGCGCCTCAATCGTCTCGATAGTCGCGTGTCTTTTCTTTTTCTTTTTTTTTCAGTAAATATGCCCTACTTGTAGGTATAATTTCGTAGTAAGTAATATGATCTCGAGGGTGAGTTTGTGAATTAAAATTAGGAAAAGTATATCTTCATACAAAAAAAATCACAAAGGTACATGTCTCAAAAGTTTAACGAACAAACAGCTAAATCCTATTCTTAGACAACATATAAAAGACAAAGCGATTATTTAATAAAATCACCAATTTCAATTGAAAATCAATCAAACAGATTGTAATGTAACATACGAATAAAGAAAACAATATAAATAAATAAATTAGCAAAACTCGTATCTGGGAAAATGATAATCGGTAACGGTATGATGTTTTGTTTGAATTAATTTGATACTAGAGACGAACATGATTACAGAAAAAAGAGAGAGAGAGAGTCAAAGGGTAATCGCTTGCGAAATACTCTAACAATTTGATAAGAAAAGCCCGCACAATCAATCAACCGGACCATCCAGCTCTGATGCTCTTAAGTAAGTCTGGCATACCCTACACCATTCTAAACCCATAAGGAAGGG
>NC_064878.1:39211563-39221563 GCF_943734665.1 Anopheles aquasalis | reverse complement strand
GGAAACGATAGAGAGCGAAAGAATGAGTTGCTCAGAACGCGGTACTGTAACCAGCCAAGTTATTAAACTGTGAAGATAGGTACGACAGTTAAGAGATAAGTTACAGACGCGCATTTTTCTAGTGCAGCACATGAGTCTCAATTAATAATTCGAAACTAAAATGGATTGGTTTATCAATAAAAAAAAGAGAGAAGAGGAATGCTATTAATGCTGACGGCCAAAAAACGAGGAAACGTGAAGTTGGCGGATGACGTGGTTTTCTTTGGTCTAACGGTGTTTTCGGTATAGATAGTGGGTGTTTCTAGTTTGCCTTCTTACAGCGCGCTACAACGAAAGAAGTTACATCCATCGAACGCACCCGATACTCACCGAAACGGTAGGACGAGTACAGCAACTCCGGTGGAGTCTTATCGTCCAGGTCTGCACTATTGATGCCGAGCGGGTCAAGGCGGGCTACATTGTGCCCTCTAATCTGTACACGTTAAAAACATACAAAAACACACATACATACATACACACCCGCACACAAACATATCCCCGCAAATATTGTGATTGCCGATTTAATGGTGCATCGGATTGCGTACAGATGATCAAATTCGATCACACCGATCACAGTGCAGCGATGTAAAAAGAGAGACACACACACACGGACACACATACAAGTGAAAAAGAAAGATTTGGTAGTGTTAGGGCGTGGTGCGGCATATTTTCGTTGCGATAGTGGGTATAGATAGCGCAGGGGGGATTGATGAAATATTGTTTGCGGCGTTTTGCGGGTGTTTGTAGTACGAGTGTATCAACGATTTTCAAAGCGTAGTACGTGTTTAGGAGTTTTGTGGTATTGTTGGTTGTGTTTTTTGTACATATTAGTCCAACAGAATTCAACAAGAAAAAGAGAAAAGGATGGATGAAAAAGAAAGGTAAAAGATCAGTCTTGGATTGGGGCTGGCGGAAGAAAAGATCGAATTCTTAGTTCAAACATTGAACAACACTGCTCGTGTTCGGGATGGGAATAACACAAGATGGTCAAGGGAATGCTGTACAACAGGAGGAGAAGGTTCACACACAGAAGACAGAGTTTGGTTTTGGGGTTTAGGGGTAGGCAGAAATAAAACATAACATTACACTACACAAATCAAACAAATAAATTAAACAAACAAATCAAACAGAACGGCACAACCAGGACATGGCACAAGACAGGACAAAAAAAACGCAGATTATTATCTCTTATTAGGCCCCTAAGACACACCACAAGTACACCACACTCGATGGGCTTAGAAGTATTGTTTCCGAGCAGTGTTACTACTGCCGGAAGATATTGGAATTCTAATGGTCAATTTGTAACGCAGTGTTAGTATTTAAAATCGATACTCAAACAGGATACGAACAGTATTCCCCATTTCTAACGAGGGATATAACAAAGCAAAACTGACACACCTTATCTATAGTGTTAGTATGTAATAATAGTAGCGAGGCGCATTGTGTTTTTTCGCTTGTTTATCGAAAAACAAACCCTCCCACATCATCCGAATCTCAATTTCAAGCTAGGAAAAGTGAACGGAAGCTTGACAATATTGACTATCTTAACCATTAAATATGCGCATCAATAAATTAGAGAGCTGCGGTGAAGGTTATTAATAGTAGCGTACGTAGATAAAAAAAGGTATAGGTAAGGCTTATCAATTTACCAAAGTTCATGTAAGTGCGGGTAACTTTTTCATTCGCTCGTAGATGCGCCCTGTCCGGCTGAACCTCGGCATTCAGAATGCCCAGCGGATCGATATCAGCCACCAGGTGACCACGGGACTGCAGGAGATGAGTTGGTGATAGGGATAGGAGGAGTAAGTGATTAAAGAGTTTGCATGTATCGGTTTAGTGTTTATCCCCGTTAAATGTTGTGATCAGTTTCACTGAGAATCGAGATGAAGGCGGCAAAGATTCCCGTTAACATAGCATCGTGGTGCGCTGGTAAACCATTGTTACGAATTTTGGACCCTTCGGATTGTCACTGCGTATGATTGGTTAAGTTTGCGCTCACTATCATTGTAAACTACAGGAGTAGCAGGCATTTTACTATGGACACTTTCGTTAAAATCCTGTAATGGAACATTGTTTTGTCTCTGTTGTGTCATACCCATTGTATCTAGAGCTAAACAAAGGCATGCAAAACGGAAATGTTCAAATTTTCTGCCTGATGGCTTACAAATATCCCAATCAATAAACGCGGTAACCAAATAGACAAATTTCATTTCAGATCAACCATAGGTACGATGAGATAACACCGTTAACACATTTCTCAGTACTTCGTGTAGTACACGATTGCATAGAAATGTGCTGTACACAGCTGTTAGTTCAGCGCATCCAAGGATAGCTTCGGATCTGACGGTTCAAATACGTCTTAGGAACATTTTAGGACGGATACTTAAACAGGACGAAAAACACACCAGAGGGGGTTTTTGGGGAGACGAGGGGCAAAGGGTAGACAAGTGAAAACGAAAAATGACTAATTACTTTAGCAAAGAAAGATCGATAAGACTCAATCAAAGAAAAACGGACTAAGGGTATGGTCTGGGTGATAGGATATGTATGAGGAACAGTACGACGAAGAAAAAAAGAGCAGCGGGGTATAAAGATTCTCGGGACTCGTGTCTAGGTGGGGAAGGACTGTTTCATCAGGTCGCTTTGTCCAACGACCTTACCTGATAGCTGCGAATGATTGCCTGCACGGCAAGGTGGTCATCGATGAGCTTATCGTCGATGCGACCACCGATGGCGGCGCCAGCGCCGGCAACGGCAGGCAGTGAACTGCCACCGAGGTACTGTGCAGCGGGGACATGATTCTTCGGCACCGGAGCGAGGCTTGGTGGCGCCGCGTAGGAATTATTCCGGAAGTATGCATCCCAGGACTAAAAGACGAAAACACAAAACATATCATAGAAGCCATGGAGGAGGCAAACGCAGACATGCTGCAAAGCGTACCGCATGCACCGACGCAGGGTCCCGAAGCCAGGAATTATACATATCATCGATGTAATTCGATGAGGAACCATTCAGGAATGGTTCGGCAGCGGTCGAGTTGTACAGTTTCACCGATGAAGCCGCAACAAGCTCCGTAGTCAGCTGGAATGCAGATTGGAAACATTCGCATAGTGAGTAAGCATCCTTTCTTCTGAGTTAGTAGCAGTCTATTACACAGAAACTCAATACTTACCTTGGAGGTGGGTTTCTTCAGCAGGAAGGAGCCAAAGTTCTGCTGACCCATCGGGTTCACCAGGTGAAGAGCCGTCCTTGCGCGATGCATTTTGATGGCTGTTATGCGTATTCACCGAACGATTGAGAAACGAAAATCCAGATGATTCAAACGACGGATGAGCAGTGATCCGTGCTGAACAGATGTTGAGGCGTCGATGGACGACGGATCTTGGATTAAATTCTAATAAAGAAAAGAAAAGAATACGGACCAAAATGAGAACGGAAAAGCTTACTAGAGAGCTGGAGATGCACTACGACAATTATAATAACGGGTAACTGGGACTATTTTAATGCCATATTTTCCCTCCACACAATCTGTTGTCATGGGGATGACGATACTGCAACTGAATGTTGCGTTACGTTTTGTTCGACGACATTTCACGCGGCCTACTTCTTATCACAGTGTCGCAGTAGTTGCCGACTATATCAACATGCCTGCCAGTTGATTTAGCTTATCATGCGCACTGGTGTTGGGGTGTAAATGATCACGAGCGTCGTGACAAAATGATTGCCCTCCCCCTTTGAAATGGTGCATGCTTTGCAGCGTGCATCCCTTATTACTTGCAACAAAGTCACGCGAATGAGACCAATTAAAATCTCTATGCTAGATCGTATCAGTTCAAGCTAGTACAACCTAACGCCAGCAGGTTTACCTAATCAGTGTTTCTAACCAACAATACACTCCCACTATGCGTGATTTATAGCTATTTATAAATGAATGATTTTTCTGCTCGAAAAAGATCAACGACTATCAGCCAAAACAATGTTTGTTCTTGTCAATGGCCGTTGATTCCGTCCCACGATACAGAGCTTAATTTACGGGTGTGTTCGAGCGTCGCCTGGGATTTCGATTCAATTACGGATACGCTTATTTTATCAGCCACCGTATTATTTGCTTATCAGCTTGACGCGAACGGATGGTACCGCGTCACACCACATGGTGGTCAGCTGCTCTTATCGTTTTCCCCTAAAATGCTGTGCACATCATCTTGTTTGTCGCGCAGTTCCTTCGCATCAGCTGATTACTGAACGCAAAATGAAAGTAGCATTGCATCATTTTCATTTCTTAATATGCCATACATCCCAACAAAACAAGAAAACAATATAAGATGAAAAAACTAGTAAACTGATCATAAGAAAATTCAAAGTCACCATTGCCATTGGAAGGAATTTCCAAAACATTTAAAATATTTTTCTATTCCCTTGAAAATGTTATTCAAATACGAAAACAAATGGAAGGGAAAATCAATATCTTAAACTCTCGTTTTTTTTTATTACTGAACAAACGAACATTAAACTCATCGGTATGTCCACTGTCTCCTAAAGCCTTTAAACAAATAGACTATAAATAAAAAAGTCCTTCACTTTGTGTACACCAATGAGACGATTTCCCTCTAATGGTGAGAGCAGCGGTGAGGAATACCACGGGCGAGGTATTCCTAGAGAGCCCGGTGCTCCGAGCGTCGAACCGAGCAACCGTGGTGACGCGGATAGTAGCGTGTGCGACCTTGACATTGGATCACGAGGTGCGCGTTCTTCCCGCGCTTCATCCACCCTCCTTCCAACCGCTCCCCAATGAATCTTCCGAGGAACCAGACGACAATGTTGCACTGATATCGATTCGTTTTAATTTAGTACCGTAGTGCACCCGTTCACTAGAGCTGGCTTATTTGGTCGCATACATTCAAAACAACAATGCCCTTGGTTTCGGTGGAAAAGGATGTCACTGTTACTGCCCGGTTTCTTGCCACTGAGCCACCGGATTGGATGTGGCATACAAATGATCCTGAAACTAGCAGAGCAGCTGATGGAACAGAAACAATTCCGTCCATTCGTGCGTCATCTTTGCTTAAAAAGACCGAAATAAAGACTGAAAGGCGTTTGGGATATAATTATCATCGGTGTGGTGTTAAGTAGAAGTCTCACACGCGGGCGGACACACACCCGCGAGACCAGGCCTTGTGGCTGCTGCGCAAATATGCGCCGTGAGAATCGTGTCTTACGTCGATCCTGTATGTCAATAATGGAGCAGGTTCAAATTGTTCCTAAATTCTTTTTCCATCGTGCGTTCTTCCTGCGTCTTGCATGCTAGCGGTTTGTGACGCTCTAGGGACTCTTCTAGCAGGCGACATCGTGACATCATGAGTTAATTTATTACAATCTCCTCACCCCCTCGAACGGATGGGCCACATCATCGCATGTGTCTGCAGAGGCAACAAAATGCGCGAATGTGTCATCGAAGTAGACACCCGCTGGGGTTTCAGTCGATCGTAGCAAGCCGTGCGCGAACGCTAGCGCTGCTGACACTGCGGAGGCGCGAGCGCGCAGCACTCGCCCTCTAATCAGAGAAGCACGTGATGGGGTTCTCCTCCCTTCCACCAATCCCTCTCCTATCCCATGGTCACTTTGCGTCACTGATATGCCTCCTGCCGGATGTTTGCTATCGTTGCTGCTGCCCTCCACACTGATGACGAGAGCAACAGCGATAAAACGGTGGTGAATAAGCAAAGAATTGGATTACTTCGATTACCGCGTCGACCGACCGGTTTCGAGAAATTTCGCCTTCTTTGGTCAAATTTCCGAACGAAATAATGTTTGCATAACCGGATCGAACCGGTTACGCGGGGCTCACAGTGGGATTCACGTGACTCGTGGAATTGCCGGCAATCATCAAGAAGATCGCATGCAAATGGGCGAGGGAAGCGAGTCAATGATCGAAGCGACGGCAGTGTTCGGATTGTCCTCCAGCAAACAGCGAAACCGGTTTGTTTTTTTTTGTGACCTTCTTGCCCGCCAAAAATTCACCTACACGTTATGTTCCACGGGGCGGATTGGCCGGAAAGAGAAGGGATTGTCTTTTTGTGCTTCCTTTTTTCGCGACATTTGAATCGGCGGAAAGCAAACGGCTGTGTCTTGGCGAATTTGGTGTTCTCGAGCCTTCTGGCCTTGTCCCCATAAACTTTGGGCACGTTTCGGCGCAACGTGATCGAGGAGAACATGTCACACTATGTCCTCGAACGGAGTGATCAACGAAAGAGAGAGAGAGCGGCACTTTTTGGCAAAAGGCCAGTAACCAGGTACCAAGGTGCCATTAAACATAAAGGAAACCACACCGAAACGGATAAGCAGGTGTGACTTATCTCTCCCTGAATGGAAGAGGTTTGATTCATCGATACTTGAAATGATTGAGCAACTGTGTAGACCGATGTCCTTATCGATGATAAACGGACGATCATTCCATAGAAGAAGCATCATAAAACTGCAGTAACGATTCCTTTGACGTAATCCAAGACAGCCGGACAATCTATTGCGGTCGGAAAAAAAACTTTTGCATAACCAACCCAAGAGAGAGAACCTTGCGCTAAAAACAAAACGCTTGACCACCGCAAACAGTTCGCGGAGAAAATTTGGTCTAGGGGCTAGAGCGGGCTAGCCTCTTTTCACTGTGTCGTGTCGTACCGGCCCACCGGCCGATCGTTTGCTCTCGAGTTTTCTATTTTTGATCAGTCTCACTCTGCGCCCCACTCTGCTGCGCTGCTCTACGATCACTCGTGGCAATATGATGGTCACGCAACGCCAACGGTGGTGGATGATCGCGAAACGAACGAGCAAATAGTACCGGCACACTCGCTTCTACGTGGCCATCAACCCCTCTTTCTTCTGGTGTGCTGGCATCCGATCCGATCCGAACCGTTCCGATCGGATCCAATGGGGCGGTTCAAGCACACGGTTCAATCGTCGACTGACTGCTGCGCAGCCTAATGATGAACCTCATTCCATAGTGAGGTCAAGTTCGTTGTTCGACGATCATCGTGGATAGCACATTATCAGCCAACCTTCATCGGACTCTGTATAGCGAATTAGCGGAAAAAACGGGACAAGCTCTAAAAGGGAGCGTTTTGCTCGAGAAAGATCTGCCGACTTTGGTTCACTTTTGCGAAAACTCGATTCGCTCTCTCGCGGGTCGTCAAACACTCATGTTGCATAACACGCATCGTTTCTTTTGCACCCTTTCTTCGAACAACAGGCAGATCTCTATCGACCAGTTATGTGTAGAGTCCATGGATCATTCTTGAGATTTTACACTATCCGGTTACATAACACAAGGTTCGGAATAACTACGAGAGGCTCAGGCACACTATTTTCGCAAGAAACTGAAAATTGACTAACAGATAATTGTGCCGCGATAAAATCCCATAACATACACCCTCCGGGGTTTCTGAACGCACCTCGCTAACAATCGCGCTTAGTACACTCGACTCGCTACTATCTCAAGACCGCGGGAGCTCTGCCGGAGCTGCCGACTACTAGAGATCCGTGGTGTGTTCGCACGACGACGATTCGCGAGCGACTGGTGAAGGGTGGCCGTCGGCCGCCGGTCGGCGAACCAGGGCAAACGAGATACCAAAACATATACACAACCAGCGCCACGGTGGCCGACACTGCAAAATCCCCTGTCTGCCTGCCTGTTGTGTTGGTCCAACGGATTGGACGCAGTATCTCGCTCGTACAAGAGGGCCTGGGACTGAGATGTTACCAATATGCCACCCAGTCCACAGAGAACTCGATCCATAAAACAATAAAATGATATTCCATTTCTGGGCCTGCTTCGATAAAAGCGCTTGTTGCGCAAGTTTGCGGTGCATCGCCACATCATCCTTCATGCTGCTGTTGTCGATCGAAATTGATCGACGAAATCGATCTTGGTTGAATTACGCCAAAAGGGCGTTACGCACGCACGCACACCTACTAGCGTACAAACGGTGCCACGTGTTTTGTCACGAAACAACCAAAAGGATTCCTTCGTTGGCCACAATTTTAGTTGTGTTTTATCACCCTCGTGGTGCTTCGTGGTGCTCACATGTGTCTCGGCCAGCAACAGAGCGCCGCGCGCTTCGAGAAACGACACGGTAAGGCTAACCTTCACCGCCGCACTATCGTCCGGTGTGTTTGTTTGTTCAATTGCAACCGTGGGTGGTTGTGTAGCAGCTGCAGCAGCATAGCATTCGTTCGTCGAATCATCTAGTGTGCATCGAGGGGGCACGGTTTTCAACAATGCACGACAGCAGCAATAAATAGCCGCACGTGAGACGGGGTAAGAACGGAGGTGCTCCCGGTGGGGGGCGGACTGTGGATGCCAGAGCAGAGAGTAAGCGGTGCCGTTGCCGTTTAGTTCATCAGAAGGACCATTGCCAATTGTGTAGTGTTCTCGAAGGCGCGAGCGTGAATTGGTGTCACGGGCTGTGGTCTTTAAGGATATGCACGGGGATATACGGGCAACACCCCAACAGCACCCAGTTCCGATCGTAAATCGTTGCTATCTGCTGAAGCGAGAAAGATATGGGATTAAGAAGGCAAGGTTGACAATCATCATTCCGGCTTCATGCTCGACTCCCTTCCTTATCAATGTCATCCTCTCATTGGTTGGCCCCTGGTTTCCGGTGTCCGCTGTCTGGGGATCAAGGTTCCCGCCACCGGTTGTGCTGGAAGAAGCTGCGTAATAACACCGCCGACGTGTACCTTCCATTTCGAACCAGATTCAGCCAGAAAGTGATAATGTGAGAGCAAGCAAGGCTCGTCCCCTGTGCGTGACCAGCTCAAGCACTCTAGCAGAAACTCAATGGCTAGGTGATGCGTTTCTAGTCACACGACACGATCGTCGTTTCGAATTATCATTGCCATTCTTATTGTGCGCCGATTTTCTGCTTCTGATTTCGCGACTTAATTAACACGCCGCACGGTCACAGCTCGGAGGCTCGGTGCCAGCAGGGCATAATAATGATAATGATGATGAACCATTTCAGGGACACCCTACAATAATGTAACATTCATGCACGCTAAGCCGGTTCAATCCGGGTCGTCCTGCTGGCGTCGCCCGCTAGACGATGGCAACGACGAGGTGCTTACGGCCTCTCCGTTCTAGTAGGCGTGTTTTGATGGCAGTTGGACGGCGTACGGGTAAACAACGCCACGCAATGCAAAGCACACTCGATTGATCCCTGCTGCGGCTGCGGCTCATCCGATTTGCGTCCTTATCTGTGGCGGACCCACGCCACACACGCGGTCGCTCCGGTTACATTGTTGTTTTCTTCTTTTTTTCCCCTGCGGCCCAGCGCCATCGACCAATCGCACGCGTGTTGCACGATCATCGGATTTCCGTCGGCGCAAGGGGGCTCGTCTAGTCCGTAGGTCTAGGTGGAGATACTTTTGACCTCATTAGACTCAGACGCGTAAGGGCGCCGCGTGTGACGTTCACCGACGACGGCGACGGCGACGTCGGTGCGGAGGCATTCTGAGCCCACCTCTTCCCCACCCACCATGTGTCTCGTATCGTTTGTCTAACCTAAAAACCCACAGAGAGCAGGGAGACGCCTGCTGCTGGACCGGGAATTTCATGACGCATGCACGTTGGAATTTCCTGCCACTGCTGGTTTCGCAACAGATGAAACCAAGTGGCGCTGGATCATTATTTTACTAGTTTTTTCACTCCTGTGGATCCGTTTTCCGGTTCTGGAAAATGTCCGGTCCCTCCACGACCGTCACGGAGTTCGTTTTTCTGCCCCCTTCCCCCTAGCTTTCCCAACCCGAGTTGCCACGAGGTCGCTCTCTATTTCGACATTCCTGGCAACACGATTGAATCGTGGAAACGTTGGCAACATGCGGAAACTGCATCTCCTGCCCGGTATGGTTCTGCAGTCCTCGAAGGACACACTCTAGGCACACACGCACGCACGCACGCACTCGCGGA